>NW_027192816.1:300000-489000 GCF_949987515.2 Delphinus delphis
CTGCTGATTTCCAGGTTTTTAGATACCGCCAGTATCTTGGCCAGATGTGGCAGTGGGCCAAGCCCCTTAGTGACCGTAGTTTATCCTACCTGGATGGCATTCTTGCATTGTTCCATTTCAAGTGGTCCCAGTTTTTGCACTAATTCTCCAGTGGCGATTCACCTTTCACCGGGAATGTAAAGGTCAAAGGGTTTAGCTAAATTAGGGAGTTCCAGGGCAAGGGTCTGAATTGACTGCTCTTTCCATTCTTGAAAGGCCACTTCTGGATTCTATTCAAAAGGATCATCATCTTTTCCTTTCAGTGTTTCATATAGAGGCCCAGCTAGTAGACTGTAGTTAGGGATCCAGAAGCAGCAAACCCTGGCCTCCCCAGGAACCCCTAAGCTGTCTTCTAGTTTTAGAAAGGGGTAAGGCTGAAAATGGTTTCTTCCCTTTCCTGGGATGGGCTTCTCTGACCTTCTGTGAGAATGAAGCCCAGGCAGGTCACCGCAGTCTGTGATATTTGAGCTTTTTCTTGGACAACTTCTATCCTTTATTGGCTTGGTAGTTCAGAGGCCTCCTTAGTAGGGCTGGTGATCAGAATGTCGTCTGCATATTGAAGGAGGGTTTCCTTTTCCAGAGGTAGAACTTTTAGGTCTTTAGCTAAGCTTTCCCCAAAGATGGTGTGGGAATTTTTGCACCCTTGGGGCCAGACGGCCCGGAAGTATTGTTTTAGTTGTATGTTGAGTCCTGCCACTCACAAGCCAAAATTTCTTGTGACTCTGGGACTAATGGAATACAAAAGAAGGCATCATTGAAGACTAATACAGAATACCATGTCCTGGTGGTTGGTAGAATGACCAGCAGGGTGTAGGAATTAGGAGCAACTGGAGGTATATCCTCGGTGGCTTCACTGACTGTCCTGACATCCTTTACCAGGTCCCCAGCAGCCCATGGGGCTCTCGTGGTCAGACCAATCCCAGAATATGGAGCTCACCTGGGCAGGTACCCCACCCCCACCCCAGCCCACGGGGCTCTCGTGGTCAGGCCCCTCCCAGGATACAGAGCTACCCTTGCAGGTACCGTGGCAGGGCTGGGCACACAGGAACCGTGCACATAGCCCTCATTGCAGAGCACCCCCAGCTCACCTGTCGCTCAGAGCTGACACAGAGCACCTCAGAGCAGGACTTGAACTAACAAACAGCAGCTGCGACAGGTCTGTGACCCTGGGCATCACTCCGTGAGGCCTCCCTCCACCTGGTCTTCCAGAGACTTCCACTGCACCCGGGGCACCAGGCCTCTGTCTCCAACCACCACCCACCCCTCCTCTGCCTGACTCCTGGGTTCCTCTCATTAGGAGAGGGTTTTCTTGAAGTTGTCTCCCACTCATGGGCCAGATAAAATGATTAGAAAACAAGCCAAAGCTGCAGCCCCTTGTCTATCCTGACTCTCAGGAGCCCACACCTGTTCCTTGGACCTGGCCGGTTCAGCAAGTTCCATTTTCTGCAACTGTGAGCCCCTGAGGGGTGATGATTGGCTGACCTGGGCAGCCTTACCGTGCCGGCCAGCCCTCCCCAGGTGTGCCTGGGTTGAGATCAATATAAATACCACTCCAGGCAGCAAGAGCCCCTGCAGCCGTGCCTGACGCCATTTTCTCTGCCCTGTCAGCAGTCTCGGGGCTGGGCTGGTGGGAGGGAGTGAGAGGCCACGGCTTTGTGGGTGGCCCAGTGTGAGTGGGGCTCTGCTGGACTTTCTGCAGCAGTTGCCAGGCTGCCACCTGCTAAAGAAGAGGATGTGTCACCCATACCTGCTGCTGGAATTTCTCCCTGGGCAGAGGTGAGGAAGGAAAAAAGCAGTGGGGGCAGGGACAGGACGGGTATCTCAGGCAGGGAAATGGAAATCTTCCAGAAGAGCACCCAGGGCCAGGACCATCCTGGCTGGCCTGCAGGCACCAAGTCGGCCGGCATGCTGTCACTCGTGTGGCTCTATGGCCCTTCCTCTAGGCTTTCAAGTCCTTGTATATATTCAGGTGTTTTACCTGGGACGGGTGGGAATAGTTCAGCAGCAACTGGCCTGGGGCTCAGCTCACGTTTACTCACAGATGCCTCGGCACGGTGCCCCAGCTTTGCAATGAGGACGCTTGTTGCGTGGGGGCTGCTGGCTGAATGGGAGACGATTCCCCACCACTGACCAACTTCAGAATTGTTTACAACTGGAGCAAGTGCCCTGATACGGTTTTCCTCTGTGTAACTGGTGGGTTCTGTGCTTTTTTTCTCTTTTTCGTTTTTGGTTCAAGGTAGATTTTATTCCTCTTTTTTGTATTTACAGATATAAGCATGGAAATAATTTATTCATATAAATACATGTATGTGCAGGGAATAATTGTTTTTTCTGTTTTATTTTTTAAATTTTACTTCTTTTTAATTTTGAATTTTATTTTATATTTTTATACAGCAGGTTCTTATTGGTTATCTATTTTATACATATAAATGTATACATGCCAATCCCAGTCTCTCAACTCCTCCCACCACCACCCCCCCAACAGCTTTCCCCCCTTGTTGTCCATACGTTTGTTGTCTACATCTGTTGCTCTGTTTATGCCTTGCAAAATGGTTAATCTGTACAGTTTTTCTAGGTTCCACATATATGCATGAATATACAAGATTTGTTTTTCTCTTTCTGACTTACTTCACTCTGTATGACAGTCTCTAGATCCATCGACGTCTCTACAAATGACCCAATTTCATTCCTTTTCATGGCTTAGTAATATTCCATTTTATATATGTACCACAGCTTTATGCATTCGTCTGTCTGTGGGCATTTAGGTTGCTTCCATTACCTCGATATTGTAAATAGTGATGCAATGAACATTGCGGTGAATGACTCTTTTTGATTTATGGTTTTGTCTGGGTATATGTCCAGTACTGGGATTGCTGTATCATATGGTAGTTCTATTGTTAGTTTCTTAAGAAATTCCATATTGTTCTCCATAATGACTGTATCAATTTATATTCCCAACAATAGTGGAAGAGGGTTCCTTTTCTCCACACCCTTTCCAGCATTTTTTGTTTGTAGATTTTCAATGATGCCTATTCTACCAGGTGTGAGGTGATACCTCATTGTTGAATCCATTTCGTTGAGCAAGGGGTAGCTCTTGTCTATTACATATTTGGCTTATGGAACGGTATCTGTGCTAATTTCAAACTCTGCTTTTATGCAGCACCCCAACTCACCTTCCCCCTTAAGCAGGCATAAGTTGGTTTTCTAAACTTGAGACCCTGTTCTGTTTTGTAATTCAGTTCATGTGTAGCCAAGTTCACATTCCGTGTATTAGTGATACCTTATGATGTTTCTTTTTCTGTGTGACTTATTTCACTTAGAATCATCGTGCCTCAATCCACTCATTATGCTGGTACGGGCCTGGTGACATAGATTTCATTGCTGAGTGGTATTCTGTTGTACAGAAGTACCGCAACTTCTTTATCCATTATTTGCTCTCTGGGATATTTAACTTGTGCCGTAGAAGAGATTCCTGTAAAAAGAGCCGTCCCAAATTTTGGGGTTGCTGTGTCTTTTTGATATTAATTTCCCTAAGCTATAGGACCATAAGTGGAAGTGCCCTAGGCTCTGTTGCTTTGTTTTTTAGATGTTTCAGGAAACACCATACACTTCTCCCGAGTGTCTGTTGGCAATTTACATCCCGCCCATCAGCATAACAAGGCTCCCAGTTCTCCATGGCCTGTCCTGCCTTTCTGGATTTTACACTTTATTCTGATGGCCCTTTTGACCGGGGGGCAGTGAGACTTCATTGTAGTGCAGATTTCCTTTGCAAGCTTGCTTGGTTGGCCAAAAAGGGCGTATGCGTTTTTTCCTGAATATATTCAGGAAAAAACGCATACGCCCTTTTGGCAAAGTGCATCATTGTGGACGTTCTGCCTCTTTTCCTACGCTTTCAATGCAAATCCAATCTACCTCCTGAAATCGGTTTCCTGCAATTCTGCCCCGCTTTCAAGTCCTCTTGGCAGCCTTACTTCAGTCTATTTTTGGACGATAGCTGTCATTTATAACTCTGCAGGTTTGTGAATTACAGAGCCCCTGAGCTCCTTTCTTCAACTCGCTTTCTTGTGAGCTGGCCGCAACACCGCAGGATGGCTTCAGGCCCTAATCTGTTTCCGCCACGGCACGCTAAGCCTTTGGTTAATTCCTCTTCCTAGTGGGAAATGAGAGTTAAATTTGCCCGTCCAGACACCTCCAGCTAGTCTCTCATTGGTTCTCCCTATTCCTGTTCATCTTCCGCAGAAATTGCAAACTGGGCCAAACAGGAGGTTAAAGGCAATGACTGTCCAAGTCGGGAGAGTGTTAGTAAAGCGTCTGGAATGTTGCACCCGAGTACCAGGGGAGGAAAACTGAGACATATTTGAACACGTCTCCCGATCACATGGTTGATCATACTCTGGGTTCCACATGCATGTTTTAGCTGAAGGAAGAATACCTTAAACTTGGGTAGTTGAAACCCGTGTAATGGGTACCATGCAATATGACTTCAAAGGGTCTTCATTTGCTCACCGAACGTCTCCAATCCTATCACTGCTGCGTTTATGCCCCTGTACACATGCTTGATTCTCTTTCGGAGACATAGAAATCCATAGGTTTTAAGATACTTACTAGTCAGGTACATTCTTAGGCGTTTAATATGCGGTGTTGAGTCCATTTCGTTGAGCAAGGAGTAGCTCTTGTCTATTCCATATTTGGCTTAAGGAACTTTATCTGTGCTCATTTCAATCTCTGGTTTTATGCAACACCCCAACTCACCTTTACCCTTAAGCAAGCATAAGTTGGTTTTCTTAATTTGAGATGCTGTTCTGTTCTTTAATTCAGTTCCTGTGTAGCCAAGTTTACATTCCGTGTATTAGTGATATCTTTTGATGTTTCTTTTTCTGTGTGACTTATTTCAGTTAGAATCATCGTACCTGAATCCACTCATTATGCTGCTACGGGCCTGATGACATAGATTTTTTTGCTGAGTGATATTGCATTGTACGTAAGTACCACAAGTTCTTTATCCATTTTTCACTTTCTGTGATATTGAACTTGTACGGTAAACGAGGTTCTTGTAAACAGAGGCGTCCCAAACTTTGGGGTGGCTGTGTCTTTTTGATTTTAATTTCCCTAAGCTATAGGACCATAAGTGGAAGTGCACTAGGCTCTGTTGCTTTGTTTTTTAGATGTTTCAGGAAACACCATACACTTCTCCGGAGTGGCTGTTGGCAATTTACATCCCACCCATCAGCATAACAAGGCTCCCAGTTCTCCATGGCCTGTCCTGCCTTTCTGGATTTTACACTTTTTTCAGATGGCCCTTTTGACTGGGGGGAAGTGAGACTTCATTGTAGTGCAGATTTCCTTTGCAAGCTTGCTTGGTTGGCCAAAAAGGGCGTATGCGTTTTTTCCTGCATATATTCAGGAAAAAACGCATACGCCCTTTTTGGCCAAGTGCATCATTGTGGACGTTCTGCCTCTTTTCCTATGCTTGAAATGCAATTCCTGTCTACCTCCTGAAATCGGTTTCCTGCAATTCTGCCCCGCTTTCAAGTCCTCTTGGCAGCCTTTCTTCAGTCTATTTTTGGACGATAGCTGTCATTTATAACTCTGCAGGTTTGTGAATTACAGTGCCCCTGAGCTCCTTTCTTCAACTCGCTTTCTTGTGACCTGGCCGCAACACCGCAGGATGTCTTCAGGCCCTAATGTGGTTCCGGCATGGCACGCTGAGCCTTTGGTTAATTCCTCTTCCTGGTGGGAAATGAGAGTTAAATTTGCCCATCCAGACACCTCCAGCTAGTCTTTCATTGGTTCTCGCTATTCCTGTTCATCTTCCACAGAAATTGCAAACTGGGCCAAACAGGAGGTTAAAGGGACTGACTCTCCAAGTCGGGAGAGTGTTAGTAAAGCGTCTGGAATGTTGCACCCGAGTACCAAGGGTACGAAAACTGAGACATATTTGAACACGTCTCCCGATCACATGGTTGATCATACTCTAGGTTCCACATGCATGTTTTAGCTGAAGGAAGAATACCTTAAACCTGGGTAGTTGAAACCTGTGGAATGGGTACCATGCAATATGACTTCAAAGGGTCTTCATTTGCTCACCGAACCTCTCCAATCCTATCACTGCTGCGTTTATGCCCCTGTACACATGCTTGATTCTCTTTCGGAGACATAGCAATCCATAGGTTTTAAGATACTTACTAGTCAGGTACATTCTTAGGCGTTTAATATGGGTTGTTGAGTCCATTTCGTTGAGCAAGGAGTAGCTCTTGTCTATTCCATATTTGGCTTAAGGAACTTTATCTGTGCTCATTTCAATCTCTGGTTTTATGCAGCACCCCAACTCACCTTTCCCCTTAAGCAAGCATAAGTTGGTTTTCTAAATTTGAGACCCTGTTCTGTTCTGTAATTCAGTTCCTGTGTAGCCAAGTTCCATTCCATGTATTACTGATATCTTATGATGTTTCTTTTTCTGTGTGACTTATTTCAGTTAGAATCATCATACCTGAATCCACTCATTGTGCTGCTAAGGGCCTGATGACACAGATTTCATTGCTGAGTGATATTGCTTTGTAAGTAAATACCACAACTTCTTTATCCATTTTTCACTTTCTGCGATGTTGAACTTGTACTGTAAACGAGGTTCTTGTAAACAGAGCCGTTCCAACCTTTGGGGTGGCTGTGTCTTTTTGATTTTAATTTCCCTAAGCTATAGGACCATAAGTGGAAGTGCCCTAGGCTCTGTTGCTTTGTTTTTTAGATGTTTCAGGAAACACCATACACTTCTCCCGAGTGGTTGTTGGCAATTTACATCCCGCCCATCAGCATAACAAGGCTCCCAGTTCTCCATGGCCTGTCCTGCCTTTCTGGATTTTACACTTTTTTCAGATGGCTCTTTTGACCGGGTGGAAGTGAGACTTCATTGTAGTGCAGATTTCCTTTGCAAGCTTGCTTGGTTGGCCAAAAAGGGCGTATGCGTTTTTTCCTGAATATATTCAGGAAAAAACGCATACGCCCTTTTTGGCCAAGTGCATCATTGTGGACGTTCTGCCTCTTTTCCTATGCTTTCAATGCAATTCCAGTCTACCTCCTGAAATCAGGTTCCTGCAATTCTGCTCCGCTTTCAAGTCCTCTTGGCAGCCTTACTTCAGTCTATTTTTGGACGATAGCTGTCATTTATAACTCTGCAGGTTTGTGAATTACAGTGCCCCTGAGCTCCTTTCTTCAACTCGCTTTCTTTTGAGCTGGCCGCAACACCGTAGGATGGCTTCAGGCCCTAATCTGGTTCCGGTACGGCACGCTGAGACTTTGGTTATTTCCTCTTCCTGGTGGGAAATGAGAGTTAAATTTGCCCATCCAGACACCTCCAGCTAGCCTCTCATTGGTTCTCGCTATTCCTGTTCATCTTCCGCAGAAATTGCAAACTGTGCCAAACAGGAGGTTTAAGGCGCTGACTCTCCAAGTGGGGAGAGTGTTAGTAAAGCGTCTGGAATGTTGCACCCGAGTACCAGGGGAGGAAAACTGAGACATATTTGAACACGTCTCCCGATCACATGGTTGATCATACTCTAGGTTCCACATGCATGTTTTAGCTGAAGGAAGAATACCTTAAACCTGGAGAGTTGAGACCCGTGTAATGGGTACCATGCAATATGACTTCAAAGGGTCTTCATTTGCTCACCGAACCTCTCCAATCCTATCACTGCTGCGTTTATGCCCCTGTACACATGCTTTATTCTCTTTTGGAGGCATAGCAATCCATAGGTTTTAAGATACTTACTAGTCAGGTACATTCTTAGGCATTTAATATGGGGTTTTGAGTCCATTTCGTTGAGCAAGGAGTAGCTTTTGTCTATTCCATATTTGGCTTAAGGAACTTTATCTGTGCTCATTTCAATCTCTGGTTTTATGCAGCACCCCAACTCACCTTTCCCCTTAAGCAAGCATAAGTTGGTTTTCTAAATTTGAGACCCTGTTCTGTTCTGTAATTCAGTTCCTGTGTAGCCAAGTTTCCATTCCGTGTATTACTGATATTTTATGATGTTTCTTTTTCTGTGTGACTTATTTCAGTTAGAATCATCGTACCTGAATCCACTCATTGTGCTGCTAAGGGCCTGATGACACAGATTTCATTGCTGAGTGATATTGCTTTGTAAGTAAATACCACAACTTCTTTATCCATTTTTCAATTTCTGCGATGTTGAACTTGTACTGTAAACGAGGTTCTTGTAAACAGAGCCGTTCGAAACTTTGGGGTGGCTGTGTCTTTTTGATTTTAAATTCCCTAAGCTATAGGACCATAAGTGGAAGTGCCCTAGGCTCTGTTGCTTTGTTTTTTAGATGTTTCAGGAAACACCATACACTTCAAATGAGTGTTTGTTGGCAATTTACATCCCGCCCTTCAGCATAACAAGGCTCCCAGTTCTCCATGGCCTGTCCTGCCTTTCTGGATTTTACACTTTTTTCAGATGGCCCTTTTGACCGGGGGGAAGTGAGACTTCATTGTAGTGCAGATTTCCTTTGCAAGCTTGCTTGGTTGGCCAAAAAGGGCGTATGCGTTTTTTCCTGAATATATTCAGGAAAAAACGCATACGCCCTTTTTGGCCAAGTGCATCATTGTGGACGTTCTGCCTCTTTTCCTATGCTTTCAATGCAATTCCAGTCTACCTCCTGAAATCGGTTTCCTGCAATTCTGCCCCGCTTTCAAGTCCTCTTGGCAGCCTTACTTCAGTCTATTTTTGGACGATAGCTGTCATTTATAACTCTGCAGGTTTGTGAATTACAGTGCCCCTGAGCTCCTTTCTTCAACTCGCTTTCTTTTGAGCTGGCCGCAACACTGCAGGATGGCTTCAGGCCCTAATCTTGTCCGGCACGGCACACTGAGCCTTTGGTTATTTCCTCTTCCTGGTGGGAAATGAGAGTTAAATTTGCCCGTCCAGACACCTCCAGCTAGCCTCTCATTGGTTCTCGCTATTCCTGTTCATCTTCCGCAGAAATTGCAAACTGGGCCAAACAGGAGGTTAAAGGCGCTGACTTTCCAAGTGGGGAGAGTGTTAGTAAAGCGTCTGGAATGTTGCACCCGAGGACCAGGGTACGAAAACTGAGACATATTTGAACACGTCTCCCATTCACATGGTTGATCATACTTGGGTTCCACATGCATGTTTTAGCTGAGGAAGAATACCTAAAACCTGGGTAGTTGAAACCCGTGGAATGCGTACCATGCAATATGACTTCAAAGGGTCTTCATTTGCTCACCGAACCTCTCCAATCCTATCACTGCTGCGTTTATGCCCCTGTACACATGCTTGCTTCTCTTTCGGAGACATAGCAATCCATAGGTTTTAAGATACTTACTAGTCAGGTACATTCTTAGGCGTTTAATATTGGGTGTTGAGTCCATTTCGTTGAGCAAGGAGTAGCTCTTGTCTATTCCATATTTGGCTTAAGGAACTTTATCTGTGCTCATTTCAATCTCTGGTTTTATGCAGCACCCCAACTCACCTTTCCCCTTAAGCAAGCATAAGTTGGTTTTCTAAATTTGAGACCCTGTTCTGTTCTGTAATTCAGTTCCTGTGTAGCCAAGTTTACATTCCGTGTATTAGTGATATCTTATGATGTTTCATTTTCTGTGTGACTTATTTCAGTTAGAATCATCGTACCTGAATCCACTCATTATGCTGCTACGGGCCTGATGACATAGATTTCATTGCTGAGTGATACTGCATTGTACGTAAGTACCACAAGTTCTTTATCCATTTTTCACTTTCTGCGATGTTGAACTTGTACTGTAAACGAGGTTCTTGTAAACAGAGCCGTTCCAAACTTTGGGGTGGCTGTGTCTTTTTGATTTTAATTTCCCTAAGCTATAGGACCATAAGTGGAAGTGCCCTAGGTTCTGTTTCTTTGTTTTTTAGATGTTTCAGGAAACACCATACACTTCTCCCGAGTGGTTGTTGGCAATTTACATCCCGCCCATCAGCATAACAAGGCTCCCAGTTCTCCATGGCCTGTCCTGCCTTTCTGGATTTTACACTTTTTTCAGATGGCCCTTTTGACTGGGGGGAAGTGAGACTTCATTGTAGTGCAGATTTCCTTTGCAAGCTTGCTTGGTTGGCCAAAAAGGGCGTATGCGTTTTTTCCTGAATATATTCAGGAAAAATCGCATACGCCCTTTTTGGCCAAGTGCATCATTGTGGACGTTCTGCCTCTTTTCCTATGTTTTCAATGCAATTCCAGTCTACCTCCTGAAATCGGTTTCCTGCAATTCTGCCCCGCTTTCAAGTCTTCTTGGCAGCCTTACTTCAGTCTATTTTTGGACGATAGCTGTCATTTATAACTCTGCAGGTTTTTGAATTACAGTGCCCCTGAGCTCCTTTCTTCAACTCGCTTTCTTGTGACCTGGCCGCAACACCGCAGGATGGCTTCAGGCCCTAATCTGGTTCTGGTACGGCACGCTGAGCCTTTGGTTATTTCCTCTTCCTGGTGGGAAATGAGAGTTAAATTTGCCCGTCCAGACACCTCCAGCTAGTCTCTCATTGGTTCTCGCTAATCCTGTTCATCTTCCGCAGAAATTGCAAACTGGGCCAAACAGGAGGTTAAAGGCGCTGACTCTCCAAGTGGGGAGAGTGTTAGTAAAGCGTCTGGAATGTTGCACCCGAGTACCAGGGTAGGAAAACTGAGATATATTTGAACACGTCTCCCGTTCACATAGTTGATCATACTTGGGTTCCACATGCATCTTTTAGCTGAAGGAAGAATACCTTAAACCTGTGTATTTGAAACCCGTGGAATGGGTACCATGCAATATGACTTCAAAGGGTCTTCATTTGCTCACCGAACCTCTCCAATCCTATCACTGCTGCGTTTATGCCCCTGTACACATGCTTGATTCTCTTTCGGAGACATAGCAATCCATAGGTTTTAAGATACTTACTAGTCAGGTACATTCTTAGGCGTTTAATATGCGGTGTTGAGTCCATTTCGTTGAGCAAGGAGTAGCTCTTGTCTATTCCATATTTGGCTTAAGGAACTTTATCTGTGCTCATTTCAATCTCTGGTTTTATGCAGCACCCCAACTCACCTTTCCCCTTAAGCAAGCATAAGTTGGTTTTCTAAATTTGAGACCCTGTTCTGTTCTGTAATTCAGTTCCTGTCTAGCCAGGTTTACATTCCGTGTATTACTGATATCTTATGATGTTTCTTTTTCTGTGTGACTTATTTCAGTTAGAATCATCATACCTGAATCCACTCATTGTGCTGCTAAGGGCCTGATGACACAGATTTCATTGCTGAGTGATATTGCTTTGTAAGTAAATACCACAACTTTTTTATCCATTTTTCACTTTCTGCGATGTTGAACTTGTACTGTAAACGAGGTTCTTGTAAACAGAGCCATTCGAAACTTTGGGGTGGCTGTGTCTTTTTGATTTTAAATTCCCTAAGCTATAGGACCATAAGTGGAAGTGCCCTAGGCTCTGTTGCTTTGTTTTTTAGATGTTTCAGGAAACACCATACACTTCTCCCGAGTGTTTGTTGGCAATTTACATCCAGCCCTTCAGCATAACAAGGCTCCCAGTTCTCCATGGCCTGTCCTGCCTTTCTGGATTTTACACTTTTTTCAGATGGCCCTTTTGACCGGGGGGAAGTGAGACTTCATTGTAGTGCAGATTTCCTTTGCAAGCTTGCTTGGTTGGCCAAAAAGGGCGTATGCGTTTTTTTCCTGAATATATTCAGGAAAAAACACATACGCCCTTTTTGGCCAAGTGCATCATTGTGGACGTTCTGCCTCTTTTCCTATGCTTTCAATGCAATTCCAGTCTACCTCCTGAAATCGGTTTCCTGCAATTCTGCCCCGCTTTCAAGTCCTCTTGGCAGCCTTACTTCAGTCTATTTTTGGACGATAGCTGTCATTTATAACTCTGCAGGTTTGTGAATTACAGTGCCCCTGAGCTCCTTTCTTCAACTCGCTTTCTTTTGAGCTGGCCGCAACACTGCAGGATGGCTTCAGGCCCTAATCTGGTCCGGCACGGCACACTGAGCCTTTGGTTATTTCCTCTTCCTGGTGGGAAATGAGAGTTAAATTTGCCCGTCCAGACACCTCCAGCTAGTCTCTCATTGGTTCTCGCTATTCCTGTTCATCTTCCGCATAAATTGCAAACTGGGCCAAACAGGAGGTTAAAGGCGCTGACTTTCCAAGTGGGGAGAGTGTTAGTAAAGCGTCTGGAATGTTGCACCCGAGTACCAGGGGAGGAAAACTGAGACATATTTGAACACGTCTCCCATTCACATGGTTGATCATACTTGGGTTCCACATGCATGTTTTAGCTGAAGGAAGAATACCTTAAACCTGGAGAGTTGAGACCCGTGTAATGGGTACCATGCAATATGTCTTCAAAGGGTCTTCATTTGCTCACCGAACCTCTCCAATGCTATCACTGCTGCGTTTATGCCCCTGTACACATGCTTTATTCTCTTTTGGAGGCATAGCAATCCATAGGTTTTAAGATACTTACTAGTCAGGTACATTCTTAGGCATTTAATATGGGGTGTTGAGTCCATTTCGTTGAGCAAGGAGTAGCTCTTGTCTATTCCATATTTGGCTTAAGGAACTTTATCTGTGCTCATTTCAATCTCTGGTTTTATGCAGCACCCCAACTCACCTTTACCCTTAAGCAAGCATAAGTTGGTTTTCTAAATTTGAGACCCTGTTCTGTTATGTAATTCAGTTCCTGTGTAGCCAAGTTTACATTCCATGTATTAGTGATATCTTATGATGTTTCTTTTTCTGTGTGACTTATTTCAGTTAGAATCATCGTACCTCAATCCACTCATTATGCTGCTACGGGCCTGATGACATAGATTTCATTGCTGAGTGATACTGCATTGTACGTAAGTACCACAAGTTCTTTATCCATTTTTCACTTTCTGTGATGTTGAACTTGTACTGTAAACGAGGTTCTTGTAAACAGAGCCGTTCCAAACTTTGGGGTGGCTGTGTCTTTTTGATTTTAATTTCCCTAAGCTATAGGACCATAAGTGGAAGTGCCCTAGGTTCTGTTGCTTTGTTTTTTAGATGTTTCAGGAAACACCATACACTTCTCCCCAGTGGTTGTTGGCAATTTACATCCCGCCCATCAGCATAACAAGGCTCCCAGTTCTCCATGGCCTGTCCTGCCTTTCTGGATTTTACACTTTTTTCAGATGGCCCTTTTGACTGGGGGGAAGTGAGACTTCATTGTAGTGCAGATTTCCTTTGCAAGCTTGCTTGGTTGGCCAAAAAGGGCATATGCGTTTTTTCCTGAATATATTCAGGAAAAAACGCATATGCCCTTTTTGGCCAAGTGCATCATTGTGGACGTTCTGCCTCTTTTCCTATGCTTTCAATGCAATTCCAGTCTACCTCCTGAAATCGGTTTCCTGCAATTCTGCCGCGCTTTCAAGTCCTCTTGGCAGCCTTACTTCAGTCTATTTTTGGACGATAGCTGTCATTTATAACTCTGCAGGTTTGTGAATTACAGTGCCCCTGAGCTCCTTTCTTCAACTCGCTTTCTTGTGACCTGGCCGCAACACCGCAGGATGGCTTCAGGCCCTAATCTGGTTCCGGCACGGCACGCTGAGCCTTTGGTTATTTCCTCTTCCTGGTGGGAAATGAGAGTTAAATTTGCCCGTCCAGACACCTCCAGCTAGTCTCTCATTGGTTCTCGCAATTCCTGTTCATCTTCCGCAGAAATTGCAAACTGGGCCAAACAGGAGGTTAAAGGCGCTGACTCTCCAAGTGGGGAGAGTGTTAGTAAAGCGTCTGGAATGTTGCACCCGAGTACCAGGGGAGGAAAACTGAGACATATTTGAACACGTCTCCCGTTCACATAGTTGATCATACTTGGGTTCCACATGCATCTTTTAGCTGAAGGAAGAATACCTTATACCTGTGTATTTGAAACCCGTGGAATGGGTACCATGCAATATGACTTCAAAGGGTCTTCATTCGCTCACCGAACCTCTCCAATCCTATCACTGCTGCGTTTATGCCCCTGTACACATGCTTGATTCTCTTTCGGAGACATAGCAATCCATAGGTTTTAAGATACTTACTAGTCAGGTACATTCTTAGGCGTTTAATATGGGGTGTTGAGTCCATTTCGTTGAGCAAGGAGTAGCTCTTGTCTATTCCATATTTGGCTTAAGGAACTTTATCTGTGCTCATTTCAATCTCTGGATTTATGCAGCACCCCAACTCACCTTTCCCCTTAAGCAAGTATAAGTTGGTTTTCTAAATTTGAGACCCTGTTCTGTTTTGGAATGCAGTTCCTGTGTAGCCAAGTTTACATTCCGTGTATTAGTGATATCTTATGATGTTTCTTTTTCTGTGTGACTTATTTCAGTTAGAATCATCGTACCTGAATCCACTCATTATGCTGCTACGGGCCTGATGACATAGATTTCATTGCTGAGTGATACTGCATTGTACGTAAGTACCACAAGTTCTTTATCCATTTTTCACTTTCTGTGATATTGAACTTGTACGGTAAACGAGGTTCTTGTAAACGGAGGCGTCTCAAACTTTGGGGTTGCTGTGTCTTTTTGATTTTAATTTCCCTAAGCTATAGGACCATAAGTGGAAGTGCCCTAGGTTCTGTTGCTTTGTTTTTTAGATGTTTCAGGAAACACCATACACTTCTCCCGAGTGGTTGTTGGCAATTTACATCCCGCCCATCAGCATAACAAGGCTCCCAGTTCTCCATGGCCTGTCCTGCCTTTCTGGATTTTACACTTTTTTCAGATGGCCCTTTTGACCGGGGGGAAGTGAGACTTCATTGTAGTGCAGATTTCCTTTGCAAGCTTGCTTGGTTGGCCAAAAAGGGCGTATGCGTTTTTTCCTGAATATATTCAGGAAAAAACGCATACGCCCTTTTTGGCCAAGTGCATCATTGTGGACGTTCTGCCTCTTTTCCTATGCTTTCAATGCAATTCCAGTCTACCTCCTGAAATCGGTTTCCTGCAATTCTGCCCCGCTTTCAAGTCCTCTTGGCAGCCTTACTTCAGTCTATTTTTGGACGATAGCTGTCATTTATAACTCTGCAGGTTTGTGAATTACAGTGCCCCTGAGCTCCTTTCTTCAACTCGCTTTCTTGTGACCTGGCCGCAACACCGCAGGATGGCTTCAGGCCCTAATCTGGTTCCGGCACGGCATCCTGAGCCTTTGGTTATTTCCTCTTCCTGGTGGGAAATGAGAGTTAAATTTGTCCGTCCAGACACCTCCAGCTAGTCTCTCATTGGTTCTCGCTATTCCTGTTCATCTTCCACAGAAATTGCAAACTGGGCCAAACAGGAGGTTAAAGGGACTGACTCTCCAAGTCGAGAGAGTGTTAGTAAAGCGTCTGGAATGTTGCACCCGAGTACCAGGGGAGGAAAACTGAGACATATTTGAACACGTCTCCCGTTCACATGGTTGATCATACTTGGGTTCCACATGCATGTTTTAGCTGAAGGAAGAATACCTTAAACCTGGGTATTTGAAACCCGTGGAATGGGTACCATGCAATATGACTTCAAAGGGTCTTCATTTGCTCACCGAACCTCTCCAATCCTATCACTGCTGCGTTTATGCCCCTGTACACATGCTTGATTCTCTTTCGGAGACATAGCAATCCATAGGTTTTAAGATACTTACTAGTCAGGTACATTCTTAGGCGTTTAATATGCGGTGTTGAGTCCATTTCGTTGAGCAAGGAGTAGCTCTTGTCTATTCCATATTTGGCTTAAGGAACTTTATCTGTGCTCATTTCAATCTCTGGTTTTATGCAGCACCCCAACTCACCTTTCCCCTTAAGCAAGCATAAGTTGGTTTTCTAAATTTGAGACCCTGTTCTGTTTTGGAATGCAGATCCTGTGTAGCCAAGTTTACATTCCGTGTATTAGTGATATCTTATGATGTTTCTTTTTCTGTGTGACTTATTTCAGTTAGAATCATCGTACCTGAATCCACTCATTATGCTGCTACGGGCCTGATGACATAGATTTCCTTGTTGAGTGATACTGCATTGTACGTAAGTACCACAAGTTCTTTATCCATTTTTCACTTTCTGTGATATTGAACTTGTACGGTAAACGAGGTTCTTGTAAACGGAGGCGTCCCAAACTTTGGGGTGGCTGTGTCTTTTTGATTTTAATTTCCCTAAGCTATAGGACCATAAATGGAAGTGCCCTAGGTTCTGTTGCTTTGTTTTTTAGATGTTTCAGGAAACACCATACACTTCTCCCGAGTGGTTGTTGGCAATTTACATCCCGCCCATCAGCATAACAAGGCTCCCAGTTCTCCATGGCCTGTCCTGCCTTTCTGGATTTTACACTTTTTTCAGATGGCCCTTTTGACCGGGGGGAAGTGAGACTTCATTGTAGTGCAGATTTCCTTTGCAAGCTTGCTTGGTTGGCCAAAAAGGGCGTATGCGTTTTTTCCTGAATATATTCAGGAAAAAACACATACGCCCTTTTTGGCCAAGTGCATCATTGTGGACGTTCTGCCTCTTTTCCTATGCTTTCAATGCAATTCCAGTCTACCTCCTGAAATCGGTTTCCTGCAATTCTGCCCCGCTTTCAAGTCCTCTTGGCAGCCTTACTTCAGTCTATTTTTGGACGATAGCTGTCATTTATAACTCTGCAGGTTTGTGAATTACAGTGCCCCTGAGCTCCTTTCTTCAACTCGCTTTCTTGTGAGCTGGCCGCAACACCGCAGGATGGCTTCAGGCCCTAATCTGGTTCCGGCACGGCACACTGAGCCTTTGGTTATTTCCGCTTCTTGGTGGGAAATGAGAGTTAAATTTGCCCGTCCAGACACCTCCAGCTAGCCTCTCATTGGTTCTCGCTATTCCTGTTCATCTTCCGCAGAAATTGCAAACTGGGCCAAACAGGAGGTTAAAGGCGCTGACTCTCCAAGTGGGGAGAGTGTTAGTAAAGCGTCTGGAATGTTGCACCCGAGTACCAGGGGAGGAAAACTGAGACATATTTGAACACGTCTCCCGTTCACATGGTTGATCATACTTGGGTTCCACATGCATGTTTTAGCTGAAGGAAGAATACCTAAAACCTGGGTAGTTGAAACCCGTGGAATGGGTACCATGCAATATGACTTCAAAGGGTCTTCATTTGCTCACCGAACCTCTCCAATCCTATCACTGCTGCGTTTATGCCCCTGTACACATGCTTGATTCTCTTTCGGAGACATAGCAATCCATAGGTTTTAAGATACTTACTAGTCAGGTACATTCTTAGGCGTTTAATATGCGGTGTTGAGTCCATTTCGTTGAGCAAGGAGTAGCTCTTGTCTATTCCATATTTGGCTTAAGGAACTTTATCTGTGCTCATTTCAATCTCTGGTTTTATGCAGCACCCCAACTCACCTTTCCCCTTAAGCAAGCATAAGTTGGTTTTCTAAATTTGAGACCCTGTTCTGTTCTGTAATTCAGTTCCTGTGTGGCCAAGTTTACATTCCGTGTATTACTGATATCTTATGATGTTTCTTTTTCTGTGTGACTTATTTCAGTTAGAATCATCATACCTGAATCCACTCATTGTGCTGCTAAGGGCCTGATGACACAGATTTCATTGCTGAGTGATATTGCTTTGTAAGTAAATACCACAACTTCTTTATCCATTTTTCACTTTCTGCGATGTTGAACTTGTACTGTAAATGAGGTTCTTGTAAACAGAGCCGTTCCAAACTTTGGGGTGGCTGTGTCTTTTTCATTTTAATTTCCCTAAGCTATAGGACCATAAGTGGAAGTGTCCTAGGTTCTGTTGCTTTGTTTTTTAGATGTTTCAGGAAACACCATACACTTCTCCCGAGTGGTTGTTGGCAATTTACATCCCGCCCTTCAGCATAACAAGGCTCCCAGTTCTCCATGGCCTGTCCTGCCTTTCTGGATTTTACACTTTTTTCAGATGGCCCTTTTGACCGGGGGGAAGTGAGACTTCATTGTAGTGCAGATTTCCTTTGCAAGCTTGCTTGGTTGGCCAAAAAGGGCGTATACGTTTTTTCCTGAATATATTCAGGAAAAAACGCATACGCCCTTTTTGGCCAAGTGCATCATTGTGGACGTTCTGCCTCTTTTCCTATGCTTTCAATGCAATTCCAGTCTACCTCCTGAAATCGGTTTCCTGCAATTCTGCCCCGCTTTCAAGTCCTCTTGGCAGCCTTACTTCAGTCTATTTTTGGACGATAGCTGTCATTTATAACTCTGCAGGTTTGTGAATTACAGTGCCCCTGAGCTCCTTTCTTCAACTCGCTTTCTTGTG
Source organism: Delphinus delphis (assembly GCF_949987515.2). NCBI lineage: Eukaryota > Metazoa > Chordata > Mammalia > Artiodactyla > Delphinidae > Delphinus > Delphinus delphis. The sequence goes on from NW_027192816.1 coordinate 318,319, forward strand.
ACCTGGCCGCAACACCGCAGGATGGCGTCAGCCCCTAATCTGGTTCCGGCATGGCACGCTGAGACTCTGGTTATTTCCTCTTCCTGGTGGGAAATGAGAGTTATATTTGCCCGTCCAGACACCTCCAGCTAGTCTCTCATTGGTTCTCGCTATTCCTGTTCATCTTCCGCAGAAATTGCAAACTGGGCCAAACAGGAGGTTAAAGGCGCTGACTCTCCAAGTGGGGAGAGTGTTAGTAAAGCGTCTGGAATGTTGCACCCGAGTACCAGGGGAGGAAAACTGAGACATATTTGAACACGTCTCCCGATCACATGGTTGATCATACTCTGGGTTCCACATGCATGTTTTAGCTGAAGGAAGAATACCTAAAACCTGGGTAGTTGAAACCCGTGGAATGGGTACCATGCAATATGACTTCAAAGGGTCTTCATTTGCTCACCGAACCTCTCCAATCCTATCACTGCTGCGTTTATGACCCTGTACACATGCTTGATTCTCTTTCGGAGACATAGCAATCCATAGGTTTTAAGATACTTACTAGTCAGGTACATTCTTAGGCATTTAATATGCGGTGTTGAGTCCATTTCTTTGAGCAAGGAGTAGCTCTTGTCTATTCCATATTTGGCTTAAGTATCTTTATCTGTGCTCATTTCAATCTCTGGTTTTATGCAGCACCCCAACTCACCTTTCCCCTTAAGCAAGCATAAGTTGGTTTTCTAAATTTGAGACCCTGTTCTGTTCTGTAATTCAGTTCCTGTGTAGCCAAGTTTACATTCCGTGTATTACTGATATCTTATCATGTTTCTTTTTCTGTGTGACTTATTTCAGTTAGAATCATCATACCTGAATCCACTCATTGTGCTACTAAGGGCCTGATGACACAGATTTCATTGCTGAGTGATATTGCTTTGTAAGTAAATACCACAACTTTTTTATCCATTTTTCACTTTCTGCGATGTTGAACTTGTACTGTAAACGAGGTTCTTGTAAACAGAGCCGTTCCAAACTTTGGGGTGGCTGTGTCTTTTTGATTTTAAATTCCCTAAGCTATAGGACCATAAGTGGAAGTGCCCTAGGCTCTGTTGCTTTGTTTTTTAGATGTTTCAGGAAACACCATACACTTCTCCCGAGTGGTTGTTGGCAATTTACATCCCGCCCTTCAGCATAACAAGGCTCCCAGTTCTCCATGGCCTGTCCTGCCTTTCTGGATTTTACACTTTTTTCAGATGGCCCTTTTGACCGGGGGGAAGTGAGACTTCATTGTAGTGCAGATTTCCTTTGCAAGCTTGCTTGGTTGGCCAAAAAGGGCGTATGCGTTTTTTCCTGAATATATTCAGGAAAAAACGCATACGCCCTTTTTGGCCAAGTGCATCATTGTGGACGTTCTGCCTCTTTTCCTATGCTTTCAATGCAATTCCAGTCTACCTCCTGAAATCGGTTTCCTGCAATTCTGCCCCACTTTCAAGTCCTCTTGGCAGCCTTAGTTCAGTCTATTTTTGGACGATAGCTGTCATTTATAACTCTGCAGGTTTGTGAATTACAGTGCCCCTGAGCTCCTTTCTTCAACTCGCTTTCTTGTGACCTGGCCGCAACACCGCAGGATGGCTTCAGGCCCTAATCTGGTTCCGGCACGGCATGCTGAGCCTTTGGTTATTTCCTCTTCCTGGTGGGAAATGAGAGTTAAATTTGCCCATCCAGACACCTCCAGCTAGTCTCTCATTGGTTCTCGCTATTCCTGTTCATCTTCCACAGAAATTGCAAACTGGGCCAAACAGGAGGTTAAAGGCGCTGACTCTCCAAGTGGGGAGAGTGTTAGTAAAGCGTCTGGAATGTTGCACCCGTGTACCAGGGGAGGAAAACTGAGATGTATTTGAACACGTCTCCCGTTCACATGGTTGATCATACTCTGGGTTCCACATGCATGTTTTAGCTGAAGGAAGAATACCTTAAACCTGGAGAGTTGAGACCCGTGTAATGGGTACCATGCAATATGTCTTCAAAGGGTCTTCATTTGCTCACCGAACCTCTCCAATCCTATCACTGCTGCGTTTATGCCCCTGTACACATGCTTTATGCTCTTTTGGAGGCATAGCAATCCATAGGTTTTAAGATACTTACTAGTCAGGTACATTCTTAGGCATTTAATATGGGGTGTTGAGTCCATTTCATTGAGCAAGGAGTAGCTCTTGTCTATTCCATATTTGGCTTAAGGAACTTTATCTGTGCTCATTTCAATCTCTGGTTTTATGCAGCACCCCAACTCACCTTTACCCTTAAGCAAGCATAAGTTGGTTTTCTAAATTTGAGACCCTGTTCTGTTCTGTAATTCAGTTCCTGTGTAGCCAAGTTTACATTCCGTGTATTAGTGATATCTTATGATGTTTCTTTTTCTGTGTGACTTATTTCAGTTAGAATCATCGTACCTGAATCCACTCATTATGCTGCTACGGGCCTGATGACATAGATTTCATTGCTGAGTGATACTGCATTGTACGTAAGTACCACAAGTTCTTTATCCATTTTTCACTTTCTGCGATGTTGAACTTGTACTGTAAACGAGGTTCTTGTAAACAGAGGCGTCCCAAACTTTGGGGTGGCTGTGTCTTTTTGATTTTAATTTCCCTAAGCTATAGGACCATAAGTGGAAGTGCCCTAGGCTCTGTTGCTTTGTTTTTTAGATGTTTCAGGAAACACCATACACTTCTCCCGAGTGGTTGTTGGCAATTTACATCCCGCCCATCAGCATAACAAGGCTCCCAGTTCTCCATGGCCTGTCCTGCCTTTCTGGATTTTACACTTTTTTCAGATGGCCCTTTTGACTGGGAGGAAGTGAGACTTCATTGTAGTGCAGATTTCCTTTGCAAGCTTGCTTGGTTGGCCAAAAAGGGCGTATGCGTTTTTTCCTGAATATATTCAGGAAAAAACGCATACGCCCTTTTTGGCCAAGTGCATCATTGTGGACGTTCTGCCTCTTTTCCTACGCTTTCAATGCAATTCCAGTCTAATTCCTGAAATCGGTTTCCTGCAATTCTGCCCCGCTTTCAAGTCTTCTTGGCAGCCTTACTTCAGTCTATTTTTGGACGATAGCTGTCATTTATAACTCTGCAGGTTTTTGAATTACAGTGCCCCTGAGCTCCTTTCTTCAACTCGCTTTCTTGTGAGCTGGCCGCAACACCGCAGGATGGCTTCAGGCCCTAATCTGGTTCCGGCACGGCACACTGAGTCTTTGGTTATTTCCGCTTCTTGGTGGGAAATGAGAGTTAAATTTGCCCGTCCAGACACCTCCAGCTAGCCTCTCATTGGTTCTCGCTATTCCTGTTCATCTTCCGCAGAAATTGCAAACTGGGCCAAACAGGAGGTTAAAGGCGCTGACTCTCCAAGTGGGGAGAGTGTTAGTAAAGCGTCTGGAATGTTGCACCCGAGTACCAGGGGAGGAAAACTGAGACATATTTGAACACGTCTCCCGTTCACATGGTTGATCATACTTGGGTTCCACATGCATGTTTTAGCTGAAGGAAGAATACCTAAAACCTGGGTAGTTGAAACCCGTGGAATGGGTACCATGCAATATGACTTCAAAGGGTCTTCATTTGCTCACCGAACCTCTCCAATCCTATCACTGCTGCATTTATGCCCCTGTACACATGCTTGATTCTCTTTCGGAGACATAGCAATCCATAGGTTTTAAGATACTTACTAGTCAGGTACATTCTTAGGCGTTTAATATGCGGTGTTGAGTCCATTTCGTTGAGCAAGGAGTAGCTCTTGTCTATTCCATATTTGGCTTAAGGAACTTTATCTGTGCTCATTTCAATCTCTGGTTTTATGCAGCACCCCAACTCACCTTTCCCCTTAAGCAAGCATAAGTTGTTTTTCTAAATTTGAGACCCTGTTCTGTTCTGTAATTCAGTTCCTGTGTGGCCAAGTTTACATTCTGTGTATTACTGATATCTTATGATGTTTCTTTTTCTGTGTGACTTATTTCAGTTAGAATCATCATACCTGAATCCACTCATTGTGCTGCTAAGCGCCTGATGACACAGATTTCATTGCTGAGTGATATTGCTTTGTAAGTAAATACCACAACTTCTTTATCCATTTTTCACTTTCTGCGATGTTGAACTTGTACTGTAAATGAGGTTCTTGTAAACAGAGCCGTTCCAAACTTTGGGGTGGCTGTGTCTTTTTCATTTTAATTTCCCTAAGCTATAGGACCATAAGTGGAAGTGCCCTAGGTTCTGTTGCTTTGTTTTTTAGATGTTTCAGGAAACACCATACACTTCTCCCGAGTGGTTGTTGGCAATTTACATCCCGCCCATCAGCATAACAAGGCTCCCAGTTCTCCATGGCCTGTCCTGCCTTTCTGGATTTTACACTTTTTTCAGATGGCCCTTTTGACCGGGGGGAAGTGAGACTTCATTGTAGTGCAGATTTCCTTTGCAAGCTTGCTTGGTTGGCCAAAAAGGGCGTATGCGTTTTTTCCTGAATATATTCAGGAAAAAACGCATACGCCCTTTTTGGCCAAGTGCATCATTGTGGACGTTCGGCCTCTTTTCCTATGCTTTCAATGCAATTCCAGTCTACCTCCTGAAATCGGATTCCTGCAATTCTGCCCGCTTTCAAGTCCTCTTGGCAGCCTTACTTCAGTCTATTTTTGGATGATAGCTGTCATTTATAACTCTGCAGGTTTGTGAATTACAGTGCCCCTGAGCTCCTTTCTTCAAGTCGCTTTCTTGTGAGCTGGCCGCAACACCGCAGGATGGCTTCAGGCCCTAATCTGGTTCCTGCACGGCACACTGAGCCTTTGGTTATTTCCTCTTCCTGGTGGGAAATGAGAGTTAAATTTGCCCGTCCAGACACCTCCAGCTAGCCTCTCATTGCTTCTCGCTATTCCTGTTCATCTTCCGCAGAAATTGCAAACTGGGCCAAAGAGGAGGTTAAAGGCGCTGACTCTCCAAGTGGGGAGAGTGTTAGTAAAGCGTCTGGAATGTTGCACCCGAGTACCAGGGGAGGAAAACTGAGACATATTTGAACACGTCTCCCGTTCACATGGTTGATCATACTTGGGTTCCACATGCATGTTTTAGCTGAAGGAAGAATATCTAAAACCTGGGTAGTTGAAACCCGTGGAATGGGTACCATGCAATATGACTTCAAAGGGTCTTCATTTGCTCACCGAACCTCTCCAATCCTATCACTGCTGCGTTTATGCCCCTGTACACATGCTTGATTCTCTTTCGGAGACATAGCAATCCATAGGTTTTAAGATACTTACTAGTCAGGTACATTCTTAGGCGTTTAATATGCGGTGTTGAGTCCATTTCGTTGAGCAAGGAGTAGCTCTTGTCTATTCCATATTTGGCTTAAGGAACTTTATCTGTGCTCATTTCAATCTCTGGTTTTATGCAGCACCCCAACTCACCTTTCCCCTTAAGCAAGCATAAGTTGGTTTTCTAAATTTGAGACCCTGTTCTGTTCTGTAATTCAGTTCCTGTGTGGCCAAGTTTACATTCCGTGTATTACTGATATCTTATGATGTTTCTTTTTCTGTGTGACTTATTTCAGTTAGAATCATCATACCTGAATCCACTCATTGTGCTGCTAAGGGCCTGATGACACAGATTTCATTGCTGAGTGATATTGCTTTGTAAGTAAATACCACAACTTCTTTATCCATTTTTCACTTTCTGCGATGTTGAACTTGTACTGTAAATGAGGTTCTTGTAAACAGAGCCGTTCCAAACTTTGGGGTGGCTGTGTCTTTTTCATTTTAATTTCCCTAAGCTATAGGACCATAAGTGGAAGTGTCCTAGGTTCTGTTGCTTTGTTTTTTAGATGTTTCAGGAAACACCATACACTTCTCCCGAGTGGTTGTTGGCAATTTACATCCCGCCCTTCAGCATAACAAGGCTCCCAGTTCTCCATGGCCTGTCCTGCCTTTCTGGATTTTACACTTTTTTCAGATGGCCCTTTTGACCGGGGGGAAGTGAGACTTCATTGTAGTGCAGATTTCCTTTGCAAGCTTGCTTGGTTGGCCAAAAAGGGCGTATGCGTTTTTTCCTGAATATATTCAGGAAAAAACGCATACGCCCTTTTTGGCCAAGTGCATCATTGTGGACGTTCTGCCTCTTTTCCTATGCTTTCAATGCAATTCCAGTCTACCTCCTGAAATCGGTTTCCTGCAATTCTGCCCCGCTTTCAAGTCCTCTTGGCAGCCTTACTTCAGTCTATTTTTGGACGATAGCTGTCATTTATAACTCTGCAGGTTTGTGAATTACAGTGCCCCTGAGCTCCTTTCTTCAACTCGCTTTCTTGTGACCTGGCCGCAACACTGCAGGATGGCGTCAGCCCCTAATCTGGTTCCGGCATGGCACGCTGAGACTCTGGTTATTTCCTCTTCCTGGTGGGAAATGAGAGTTATATTTGCCCGTCCAGACACCTCCAGCTAGTCTCTCATTGGTTCTCGCTATTCCTGTTCATCTTCCGCAGAAATTGCAAACTGGGCCAAACAGGAGGTTAAAGGCGCTGACTCTCCAAGTGGGGAGAGTGTTAGTAAAGCGTCTGGAATGTTGCACCCGAGTACCAGGGGAGGAAAACTGAGACATATTTGAACACGTCTCCCGATCACATGGTTGATCATACTCTGGGTTCCACATGCATGTTTTAGCTGAAGGAAGAATACCTAAAACCTGGGTAGTTGAAACCCGTGGAATGGGTACCATGCAATATGACTTCAAAGGGTCTTCATTTGCTCACCGAACCTCTCCAATCCTATCACTGCTGCGTTTATGACCCTGTACACATGCTTGATTCTCTTTCGGAGACATAGCAATCCATAGGTTTTAAGATACTTACTAGTCAGGTACATTCTTAGGCATTTAATATGCGGTGTTGAGTCCATTTCTTTGAGCAAGGAGTAGCTCTTGTCTATTCCATATTTGGCTTAAGTATCTTTATCTGTGCTCATTTCAATCTCTGGTTTTATGCAGCACCCCAACTCACCTTTCCCCTTAAGCAAGCATAAGTTGGTTTTCTAAATTTGAGACCCTGTTCTGTTCTGTAATTCAGTTCCTGTGTAGCCAAGTTTACATTCCGTGTATTACTGATATCTTATCATGTTTCTTTTTCTGTGTGACTTATTTCAGTTAGAATCTTCATACCTGAATCCACTCATTGTGCTACTAAGGGCCTGATGACACAGATTTCATTGCTGAGTGATATTGCTTTGTAAGTAAATACCACAACTTTTTTATCCATTTTTCACTTTCTGCGATGTTGAACTTGTACTGTAAACGAGGTTCTTGTAAACAGAGCCGTTCCAAACTTTGGGGTGGCTGTGTCTTTTTGATTTTAAATTCCCTAAGCTATAGGACCATAAGTGGAAGTGCCCTAGGCTCTGTTGCTTTGTTTTTTAGATGTTTCAGGAAACACCATACACTTCTCCCGAGTGGTTGTTGGCAATTTACATCCCGCCCTTCAGCATAACAAGGCTCCCAGTTCTCCATGGCCTGTCCTGCCTTTCTGGATTTTACACTTTTTTCAGATGGCCCTTTTGACCGGGGGGAAGTGAGACTTCATTGTAGTGCAGATTTCCTTTGCAAGCTTGCTTGGTTGGGCAAAAAGGGCGTATGCGTTTTTTCCTGAATATATTCAGGAAAAAACGCATACGCCCTTTTTGGCCAAGTGCATCATTGTGGACGTTCTGCCTCTTTTCCTATGCTTTCAATGCAATTCCAGTCTACCTCCTGAAATCGGTTTCCTGCAATTCTGCCCCGCTTTCAAGTCCTCTTGGCAGCCTTACTTCAGTCTATTTTTGGACGATAGCTGTCATTTATAACTCTGCAGGTTTGTGAATTACAGTGCCCCTGAGCTCCTTTCTTCAACTCGCTTTCTTTTGAGCTGGCCGCAACACCGCAGGATGGCTTCAGGCCCTAATCTGGTTCCGGCACGGCACGCTGAGCCTTTGGTTATTTCCTCTTCCTGGTGGGAAATGAGAGTTAAATTTGCCCGTCCAGACACCTCCAGCTAGCCTCTCATTGGTTCTCACTATGCCTGTTCATCTTCTGCAGAAATTGCAAACTGGGCCAAACAGGAGGTTAAAGGCGCTGACTCTCCAAGTGGGGAGAGTGTTAGTAAAGCGTCTGGAATGTTGCACCCGAGTACCAGGGGAGGAAAACTGAGACATATTTGAACACGTCTCCCGTTCACATGGTTGATCATACTTGAGTTCCACATGCATGTTTTAGCTGAAGGAAGAATACCTTAAACCTGGAGAGTTGAGACCCGTGTAATGGGTACCATGCAATATGACTTCAAAGGGTCTTCATTTGCTCACCGAACCTCTCCAATCCTATCACTGCTGCGTTTATGCCCCTGTACACATGCTTGATTCTCTTTCGGAGACATAGCAATCCATAGGTTTTAAGATACTTACTAGTCAGGTACATTCTTAGGCGTTTAATATGCGGTGTTGAGTCCATTTCGTTGAGCAAGGAGTAGCTCTTGTCTATTCCATATTTGGCTTAAGGAACTTTATCTGTGCTCATTTCAATCTCTGGTTTTATGCAGCACCCCAACTCACCTTTCCCCTTAAGCAAGCATAAGTTGGTTTTCTAAATTTGAGACCCTGTTCTGTTCTGTAATTCATTTCCTGTGTAGCCAAGTTTCCATTCCGTGTATTACTGATATCTTATGATGTTTCTTTTTCTGTGTGACTTATTTCAGTTAGAATCATCATACCTGAATCCACTCATTGTGCTTCTAAGGGCCTGATGACATAGATTTCATTGCTGAGTGATATTGCTTTGTAAGTAAATACCACAACTTCTTTATCCATTTTTCACTTTCTGCGATGTTGAACTTGTACTGTAAACGAGGTTCTTGTAAACAGAGACGTCCCAAACTTTGGGGTGGCTGTGTCTTTTTGATTTTAATTTCCCTAAGCTATAGGACCATAAGTGGCAGTGCCCTAGGCTCTGTGGATTTGTTTTTTAGATGTTTCAGGAAACACCATACACTTCTCCCGAGTGTCTGTTGGCAATTTACATCCCGCCCATCAGCATAACAAGGCTCCCAGTTCTCCATGGCCTGTCCTGCCTTTCTGGATTTTACACTTTTTTCAGATGGCCCTTTTGACCGGGGGGAAGTGAGACTTCATTGTAGTGCAGATTTCCTTTGCAAGCTTGCTTGGTTGGCCAAAAAGGGCGTATGCGTTTTTTCCTGAATATATTCAGGAAAAAACGCATACGCCCTTTTTGGCCAAGTGCATCATTGTGGACGTTCTGCCTCTTTTCCTATGCTTTCAATGCAATTCCAGTCTACCTCCTGAAATCGGTTTCCTGCAATTCTGCCCCACTTTCAAGTCCTCTTGGCAGCCTTACTTCAGTCTATTTTTGGACGATAGCTGTCATTTATAACTCTGCAGGTTTGTGAATTACAGTGCCCCTGAGCTCCTTTCTTCAACTCGCTTTCTTGTGACCTGGCCGCAACACCGCAGGATGGCTTCAGGCCCTAATCTGGTTCCGGCCCTGCATGCTGAGCCTTTGGTTAATTCCTCTTCCTGGTGGGAAATGAGAGTTAAATTTGCCCGTCCAGACACCTGCAGCTAGCCTCTCATTGGTTCTCGCTATTCCTGTTCATCTTCCGCAGAAATTGCAAGCTGGGCCAAACAGGAGATTAAAGGGACTGACTCTCCAAGTCGGGAGAGTGTTAGTAAAGCGTCTGGAATGTTGCACCCGAGTACCAGAGGAGGATAACTGAGACATATTTGAACACTTCTCCCGATCACTTGGTTGATCATACTCTAGGTTCCACATGCATGTTTTAGCTGAAGGAAGAATACCTTAAACCTGGGTAGTTGAAACCCGTGGAATGGGTACCATGCAATATGACTTCAAAGGGTCTTCATTTGCTCACCGAACCTCTCCAATCCTATCACTGCTGCGTTTATGCCCCTGTACACATGCTTGATTCTCTTTCGGAGACATAGCAATCCATAAGTTTTAAGATACTTACTAGTCAGGTACATTCTTAGGCGTTTAATATGCGGTGTTGAGTCCATTTCGTTGAGCAAGGAGTAGCTCTTGTCTATTCCATATTTGACTTAAGGAACTTTATCTGTGCTCATTTCAATCTCTGGTTTTATGCAGCACCCCAATTCACCTTTACCCTTAAGCAAGCATAAGTTGGTTTTCTAAATTTGCGACCCTGTTCTGTTCTGTAATTCAGTTCCTGTGTAGCCAAGTTTACATTCCGTGTATTACTGATATCTTATGATGTTTCTTTTTCTGTGTGACTTACTTCAGTTAGAATCATCATACCTGAATCCACTCATTGTGCTGCTAAGGGCCTGATGACACAGATTTCATTGCTGAGTGATATTGTTTTGTAAGTAAATACCACAACTTCTTTATCCATTTTTCACTTTCTGCGATGTTGAACTTGTACTGTAAACAAGGTTCTTGTAAACAGAGCCGTTCCAAACTTTGGGGTGGCTGTGTCTTTTTGATTTTAATTTTCCTAAGCTATAGGACCATAAGTGGAAGTGCCCTAGGCTCTGTTGATTTGTTTTTTAGATGTTTCAGGAAACACCATACACTTCTCCCGAGTGGTTGTTGGCAATTTACATCCCGCCCATCAGCATAACAAGGCTCCCAGTTCTCCATGGCCTGTCCTGCCTTTCTGGATTTTACACTTTTTTCAGATGGCCCTTTTGACCGGGGGGAAGTGAGACTTCATTGTAGTGCAGATTTCCTTTGCAAGCTTGCTTGGTTGGCCAAAAAGGGCGTATGCGTTTTTTCCTGAATATATTCAGGAAAAAACGCATACGCCCTTTTTGGCCAAGTGCATCATTGTGGACGTTCTGCCTCTTTTCCTATGCTTTCAATGCAATTCCAGTCTACCTCCTGAAATCGGTTTCCTGCAATTCTGCCCCGCTTTCAAGTCCTCTTGGCAGCCTTACTTCAGTCTATTTTTGGACGATAGCTGTCATTTATAACTCTGAAGGCTTGTGAATTATAGTGCCCCTGAACTCCTTTCTTCAACTCGCTTTCTTTTGAGCTGGCCGCAACACCGCAGGATGGCTTCAGGCCCTAATCTGGTTCCGGCACGGCACGCTGAGCCTTTGGTTAATTCCTCTTCCTGGTGGGAAATGAGAGTTAAATTTGCCCGTCCAGACACCTCCAGCTAGCCTCTCATTGGTTCTCGCTATTCCTGTTCATCTTCCGAAAGGAATTGCAAACTGGGCCAAACAGGAGGTTAAAGGGACTGACTCTCCAAGTCGGGAGAGTGTTAGTAAAGCGTCTGGAATGTTGCACCCGAGTACCAGGGGAGGAAAACTGAGACATATTTGAACACGTCTCCCGTTCATATGGTTGATCATACTCTGGGTTCCACATGCATGTTTTAGCTGAAGGAAGAATACCTTAAACCTGGAGAGTTGAGACCCGTGGAATGGGTACCATGCAATATGACTTCAAAGGGTCTTCATTTGCTCACCGAACCTCTCCAATCCTTTAACTGCTGCGTTTATGCCCCTGTACACATGCTTGATTCTCTTTTGGAGACATAGCAATCCATAGGTTTTAAGATACTTACTAGTCAGGTACATTCTTAGGCGTTTAATATGGGGTGTTGAGTCCATTTCGTTGAGCAAGGAGTAGCTCTTGTCTATTCCATATTTGACTTAAGGAACTTTATCTGTGCTCATTTCAATCTCTGGTTTTATGCAGCACCACAACTCACCTTTACCCTTAAGCAAGCATAAGTTGGTTTTCTAAATTTGAGACCCTGTTCTGTTCTGTAATTCAGTTCCTGTGTAGCCAAGTTTACATTCCGTATATTACTGATATCTTATGATGTTTCTTTTTCTGTGTGACTTATTTCAGTTAGAATCATCATACCTGAATCCACTCATTGTGCTGCTAAGGGCCTGATGACATAGATTTCAATGCTGAGTGATATTGCTTTGTAAGTAAATACCACAACTTCTTTATCCATTTTTCACTTTCTGCGATGTTGAACTTGTACTGTAAACGAGGTTGTTGTAAACAGAGGCGTCCCAAACTTTGGGGTGGCTGTGTCTTTTTGATTTTGATTTTCCTAAGCTATAGGACCATAAGTGGCAGTGCCCTAGGCTCTGTTGCTTTGTTTTTTAGATGTTTCAGGAAACACCATACACTTCTCCCGAGTGGTTGTTGGCAATTTACATCCCGCCCATCAGCATAACAAGGCTCCCAGTTCTCCATGGCCTGTCCTGCCTTTCTGGATTTTACACTTTTTTCAGATGGCCCTTTTGACCGGGGCGAAGTGAGACTTCATTGTAGTGCAGATTTCCTTTGCAAGCTTGCTTGGTTGGCCAAAAAGGGCGTATGCGTTTTTTCCTGAATATATTCAGGAAAAAACGCATACGCCCTTTTTGGCCAAGTGCATCATTGTGGATGTTCTGCCTCTTTTCCTATGCTTTCAATGCAATTCCAGTCTACCTCCTGAAATCGGTTTCCTGCAATTCTGCCCTGCTTTCAAGTCCTCTTGGCAGCCTTACTTCAGTCTATTTTTGGACGATAGCTGTCATTTATAACTCTGCAGTTTTGTGAATTACAGTGCCCCTGAGCTCCTTTCTTCAACTCGCTTTCTTGTGACCTGGCCGCAACACCACAGGATGGCTTCAGGCCCTAATCTGGTTCCGGCACGGCATGCTGAGCCTTTGGTTATTTCCTCTTCCTGGTGGGAAATGAGAGTTAAATTTGCCCGTCCAGACACCTCCAGCTAGTCTCTCATTGGTTCTCGCTATTCCTGTTCATCTTCCGCAGAAATTGCAAACTGGGCCAAACAGGAGGTTAAAGGGACTGACTCTCCAAGTGGGGAGAGTGTTAGTAAAGCGTCTGGAATGTTGCACCCGAGTACCAGGGGAGGAAAACTGAGACATATTTGAACACGTCTCCCGTTAACACGGTTGATCATACTCTGGGTTCCACATGCATGTTTTAGCTGAAGGAAGAGTACCTTAAACCTGGAGAGTTGAGACCCGTGGAATGGGTACCATGCAATATGACTTCAAAGGGTCTTCATTTGCTCACCGAACCTTTCCAATCCTATCACTGCTGCGTTTATGCCCCTGTACACACGCTTGATTCTCTTTTGGAGACATAGCAATCCATAGGTTTTAAGATACTTACTAGTCAGGTACATTCTTAGGTGTTTAATATGCGGTGTTGAGTCCATTTCGTTGAGCAAGGAGTAGCTCTTGTCTATTCCATATTTGGCTTAAGGAACTTTATCTGTGCTCATTTCGATCTCTGGTTATGCAGCATCCCAATTCACCTTTACCCTTAAGCAAGCATAAGTTGGTTTTCTAAATTTGAGACCCTGTTCTGTTCTGTAATTCAGTTCCTGTGTAGCCAGGTTTACATTCCGTGTATTACTGATATCTTATGATGTTTCTTTTTCTGTGTGACTTATTTCAGTTAGAATCATCATACCTGAATCCACTCATTGTGCTGCTAAGGGCCTGATGACATAGATTTCATTGCTGAGTGTTATTGCTTTGTAAGTAAATACCACAACTTCTTTATCCATTTTTCACTTTCTGCGATGTTGAACTTGTACTGTAAACGAGGTTCTTGTAAACAGAGCCGTTCCAAACTTTGGGGTGACTGTGTCTTTTTGATTTTAAATTCCCTAAGCCTTAGGACCATAAGTGGCAGTGCCCTAGGCTCTGTTGCTTTGTTTTTTCGATGTTTCAGGAAACACCATACACTTCTCCCGAGTGGTTGTTGGCAATTTACATCCCGCCCTTCAGCATAACAAGGCTCCCAGTTCTCCATGGCCTGTCCTGCCTTTCTGGATTTTACACTTTTTTCAGATGGCCCTTTTGAAGAGGGGGAAGTGACACTCCATTGTAGTGCAGATTTCCTTTGCAAGCTTGCTTGGTTGGCCAAAAAGGGCGTATGCGTTTTTTCCTGAATATATTCAGGAAAAAACGCATACGCCCTTTTTGGCCAAGTGCATCATTGTGGACGTTCTGCCTCTTTTCCTATGCTTTCAATGCAATTCCAGTCTACCTCCTGAAATCGGTTTCCTGCAATTCTGCCCCGCTTTCAAGTCCTCTTGGCAGCCTTACTTCAGTCTATTTTTGGACGATAGCTGTCATTTATAACTCTGCAGGCTTGTGAATTATAGTGCCCCTGAGCTCCTTTCTTCAACTCGCTTTCTTTTGAGCTGGCCGCAACACCGCAGGATGGCTTCAGGCCCTAATCTGGTTCCGGCACGGCACGCTGAGCCTTTGGTTATTTCCTCTTCCTGGTGGGAAATGAGAGTTAAATTTGCCCGTCCAGACACCTCCAGCTAGCCTCTCATTGGTTCTCGCTATTCCTGTTCATCTTCCGCAGGAATTGCAAACTGGGCCAAACAGGAGGTTAAAGGGACTGACTCTCCAAGTCGGGAGAGTGTTAGTAAAGCGTCTGGAATGTTGCACCCGAGTACCAGGGGAGGAAAACTGAGACATATTTGAACACGTCTCCCGTTCATATGGTTGATCATACTCTGGGTTCCACATGCATGTTTTAGCTGAAGGAAGAATACCTTAAACCTGGAGAGTTGAGACCCGTGGAATGGGTACCATGCAATATGACTTCAAAGGGTCTTCATTTGCTCACCGAACCTCTCCAATCCTATCACTGCTGCGTTTATGCCCCTGTACACATGCTTGATTCTCTTTTGGAGACATAGCAATCCATAGGTTTTAAGATACTTACTAGTCAGGTACATTCTTAGGCGTTTAATATGGGGTGTTGAGTCCATTTCGTTGAGCAAGGAGTAGCTCTTGTCTATTCCATATTTGACTTAAGGAACTTTATCTGTGCTCATTTCAATCTCTGGTTTTATGCAGCACCACAACTCACCTTTACCCTTAAGCAAGCATAAGTTGGTTTTCTAAATTTGAGACCCTGTTCTGTTCTGTAATTCAGTTCCTGTGTAGCCAAGTTTACATTCCGTATATTACTGATATCTTATGATGTTTCTTTTTCTGTGTGACTTATTTCAGTTAGAATCATCATACCTGAATCCACTCATTGTGCTGCTAAGGGCCTGATGACATAGATTTCAATACTGAGTGATATTGCTTTGTAAGTAAATACCACAACTTCTTTATCCATTTTTCACTTTCTGCGATGTTGAACTTGTACTGTAAACGAGGTTGTTGTAAACAGAGGCGTCCCAAACTTTGGGGTGGCTGTGTCTTTTTGATTTTGATTTCCCTAAGCTATAGGACCATAAGTGGCAGTGCCCTAGGCTCTGTTGCTTTGTTTTTTAGATGTTTCAGGAAACACCATACACTTCTCCCGAGTGGTTGTTGGCAATTTACATCCCGCCCATCAGCATAACAAGGCTCCCAGTTCTCCATGGCCTGTCCTGCCTTTCTGGATTTTACACTTTTTTCAGATGGCCCTTTTGACCGGGGGGAAGTGAGACTTCATTGTAGTGCAGATTTCCTTTGCAAGCTTGCTTGGTTGGCCAAAAAGGGCGTATGCGTTTTTTCCTGAATATATTCAGGAAAAAACGCATACGCCCTTTTTGGCCAAGTGCATCATTGTGGATGTTCTGCCTCTTTTCCTATGCTTTCAATGCAATTCCAGTCTACCTCCTGAAATCGGTTTCCTGCAATTCTGCCCTGCTTTCAAGTCCTCTTGGCAGCCTTACTTCAGTCTATTTTTGGACGATAGCTGTCATTTATAACTCTGCAGGTTTGTGAATTACAGTGCCCCTGAGCTCCTTTCTTCAACTCGCTTTCTTGTGACCTGGCCGCAACACCACAGGATGGCTTCAGGCCCTAATCTGGTTCCGGCACGGCATGCTGAGCCTTTGGTTATTTCCTCTTCCTGGTGGGAAATGAGAGTTAAATTTGCCCGTCCAGACACCTCCAGCTAGTCTCTCATTGGTTCTCGCTATTCCTGTTCATTTTCCGCAGAAATTGCAAACTGGGCCAAACAGGAGGTTAAAGGGACTGACTCTCAAAGTGGGGAGAGTGTTAGTAAAGCGTCTGGAATGTTGCACCCGAGTACCAGGGGAGGAAAACTGAGACATATTTGAACACGTCTCCCGTTAACACGGTTGATCATACTCTGGGTTCCACATGCATGTTTTAGCTGAGGGAAGAATACCTTAAACCCGGAGAGTTGAGACCCGTGGAATGGGTACCATGCAATATGACTTCAAAGGGTCTTCATTTGCTCACCGAACCTCTCCAATCCTATCACTGCTGCGTTTATGCCCCTGTACACACGCTTGATTCTCTTTTGGAGACATAGCAATCCATAGGTTTTAAGATACTTACTAGTCAGGTACATTCTTAGGCGTTTAATATGCGGTGTTGAGTCCATTTCGTTGAGCAAGGAGTAGCTCTTGTCTATTCCATATTTGGCTTAAGGAACTTTATCTGTGCTCATTTCGATCTCTGGTTATGCAGCATCCCAATTCACCTTTACGCTTAAGCAAGCATAAGTTGGTTTTCTAAATTTGAGACCCTGTTCTGTTCTGTATTTCAGTTCCTGTGTAGCCAGGTTTACATTCCGTGTATTACTGATATCTTATGATGTTTCTTTTTCTGTGTGACTTATTTCAGTTAGAATCATCATACCTGAATCCACTCATTGTGCTGCTAAGGGCCTGATGACATAGATTTCATTGCTGAGTGTTATTGCTTTGTAAGTAAATACCACAACTTCTTTATCCATTTTTCACTTTCTGCGATGTTGAACTTGTACTGTAAACGAGGTTCTTGTAAACAGAGCCGTTCCAAACTTTGGGGTGACTGTGTCTTTTTGATTTTAAATTCCCTAAGCCTTAGGACCATAAGTGGCAGTGCCCTAGGCTCTGTTGCTTTGTTTTTTCGATGTTTCAGGAAACACCATACACTTCTCCCGAGTGGTTGTTGGCAATTTACATCCCGCCCATCAGCATAACAAGGCTCCCAGTTCTCCATGGCCTGTCCTGCCTTTCTGGATTTTACACTTTTTACAGATGGCCCTTTTGACCGGGGGGAAGTGAGACTTCATTGTAGTGCAGATTTCCTTTGCAAGCTTGCTTGGTTGGCCAAAAAGGGCGTATGCGTTTTTTCCTGAATATATTCAGGAAAAAACGCATACGCCCTTTTTGGCCAAGTGCATCATTGTGGACGTTCTGCCTCTTTTCCTATGCTTTCAATGCAATTCCAGTCTACCTCCTGAAATCGGTTTCCTGCAATTCTGCCCCGCTTTCAAGTCCTCTTGGCAGCCTTACTTCAGTCTATTTTTGGACGATAGCTGTCATTTATAACTCTGCAGGTTTGTGAATTACAGTGCCCCTGAGCTCCTTTCTTCAACTCGCTTTCTTGTGACCTGGCCGCAACACTGCAGGATGGCGTCAGCCCCTAATCTGGTTCCGGCATGGCACGCTGAGACTCTGGTTATTTCCTCTTCCTGGTGGGAAATGAGAGTTATATTTGCCCGTCCAGACACCTCCAGCTAGTCTCTCATTGGTTCTCGCTATTCCTGTTCATCTTCCGCAGAAATTGCAAACTGGGCCAAACAGGAGGTTAAAGGCGCTGACTCTCCAAGTGGGGAGAGTGTTAGTAAAGCGTCTGGAATGTTGCACCCGAGTACCAGGGGAGGAAAACTGAGACATATTTGAACACGTCTCCCGATCACATGGTTGATCATACTCTGGGTTCCACATGCATGTTTTAGCTGAAGGAAGAATACCTAAAACCTGGGTAGTTGAAACCCGTGGAATGGGTACCATGCAATATGACTTCAAAGGGTATTCATTTGCTCACCGAACCTCTCCAATCCTATCACTGCTGCGTTTATGACCCTGTACACATGCTTGATTCTCTTTCGGAGACATAGCAATCCATAGGTTTTAAGATACTTACTAGTCAGGTACATTCTTAGGCATTTAATATGCGGTGTTGAGTCCATTTCTTTGAGCAAGGAGTAGCTCTTGTCTATTCCATATTTGGCTTAAGGATCTTTATCTGTGCTCATTTCAATCTATGGTTTTATGCAGCACCCCAACTCACCTTTCCCCTTAAGCAAGCATAAGTTGGTTTTCTAAATTTGAGACCCTGTTCTGTTCTGTAATTCAGTTCCTGTGTAGCCAAGTTTACATTCCGTGTATTACTGATATCTTATCATGTTTCTTTTTCTGTGTGACTTATTTCAGTTAGAATCATCATACCTGAATCCACTCATTGTGCTACTAAGGGCCTGATGACACAGATTTCATTGCTGAGTGATATTGCTTTGTAAGTAAATACCACAACTTTTTTATCCATTTTTCACTTTCTGCGATGTTGAACTTGTACTGTAAACGAGGTTCTTGTAAACAGAGCCGTTCCAAACTTTGGGGTGACTGTGTCTTTTTGATTTTAAATTCCCTAAGCTATAGGACCATAAGTGGAAGTGCCCTAGGCTCTGTTGCTTTGTTTTTTAGATGTTTCAGGAAACACCATACACTTCTCCCGAGTGGTTGTTGGCAATTTACATCCCGCCCTTCAGCATAACAAGGCTCCCAGTTCTCCATGGCCTGTCCTGCCTTTCTGGATTTTACACTTTTTTCAGATGGCCCTTTTGACCGGGGGGAAGTGAGACTTCATTGTAGTGCAGATTTCCTTTGCAAGCTTGCTTGGTTGGCCAAAAAGGGCGTATGCGTTTTTTCCTGAATATATTCAGGAAAAAACACATACGCCCTTTTTGGCCAAGTGCATCATTGTGGACGTTCTGCCTCTTTTCCTATGCTTTCAATGCAATTCCAGTCTACCTCCTGAAATCGGTTTCCTGCAATTCTGCCCCGCTTTCAAGTTCTCTTGGCAGCCTTACTTCAGTCTATTTTTGGACGATAGCTGTCATTTATAACTCTGCAGGTTTGTGAATTACAGTGCCCCTGAGCTCCTTTCTTCAACTCGCTTTCTTTTGAGCTGGCCGCAACACCGCAGGATGGCTTCAGGCCCTAATCTGGTTCCGGCACGGCACGCTGAGCCTTTGGTTATTTCCTCTTCCTGGTGGGAAATGAGAGTTAAATTTGCCCGTCCAGACACCTCCAGCTAGCCTCTCATTGGTTCTCACTATGCCTGTTCATCTTCTGCAGAAATTGCAAACTGGGCCAAACAGGAGGTTAAAGGCGCTGACTCTCCAAGTGGGGAGAGTGTTAGTAAAGCGTCTGGAATGTTGCACCCGAGTACCAGGGGAGGAAAACTGAGACATATTTGAACACGTCTCCCGTTCACATGGTTGATCATACTTGAGTTCCACATGCATGTTTTAGCTGAAAGAAGAATACCTTAAACCTGGAGAGTTGAGACCCGTGTAATGGGTACCATGCAATATGACTTCAAAGGGTCTTCATTTGCTCACCGAACCTCTCCAATCCTATCACTGCTGCGTTTATGCCCCTGTACACATGCTTGATTCTCTTTCGGAGACATAGCAATCCATAGGTTTTAAGATACTTACTAGTCAGGTACATTCTTAGGCGTTTAATATGCGGTGTTGAGTCCATTTCGTTGAGCAAGGAGTAGCTCTTGTCTATTCCATATTTGGCTTAAGGAACTTTATCTGTGCTCATTTCAATCTCTGGTTTTATGCAGCACCCCAACTCACCTTTCCCCTTAAGCAAGCATAAGTTGGTTTTCTAAATTTGAGACCCTGTTCTGTTCTGTAATTCATTTCCTGTGTAGCCAAGTTTACATTCCGTGTATTACTGATATCTTATGATGTTTCTTTTTCTGTGTGACTTATTTCAGTTAGAATCATCATACCTGAATCCACTCATTGTGCTGCTAAGGGCCTGATGACATAGATTTCAATGCTGAGTGATATTGCTTTGTAAGTAAATACCACAACTTCTTTATCCATTTTTCACTTTCTGCGATGTTGAACTTGTACTGTAAACGAGGTTGTTGTAAACAGAGGCGTCCCAAACTTTGGGGTGGCTGTGTCTTTTTGATTTTAATTTCCCTAAGCTATAGGACCATAAGTGGCAGTGCCCTAGGCTCTGTTGATTTGTTTTTTAGATGTTTCAGGAAACACCATACACTTCTCCCGAGTGTCTGTTGGCAATTTACATCCCGCCCATCAGCATAACAAGGCTCCCAGTTCTCCATGGCCTGTCCTGCCTTTCTGGATTTTACACTTTTTTCAGATGGCCCTTTTGACCGGGGGGAAGTGAGACTTCATTGTAGTGCAGATTTCCTTTGCAAGCTTGCTTGGTTGGCCAAAAAGGGCGTATGCGTTTTTTCCTGAATATATTCAGGAAAAAACGCATACGCCCTTTTTGTCCAAGTGCATCATTGTGGATGTTCTGCCTCTTTTCCTATGCTTTCAATGCAATTCCAGTCTACCTCCTGAAATCGGTTTCCTGCAATTCTGCCCTGCTTTCAAGTCCTCTTGGCAGCCTTACTTCAGTCTATTTTTGGACGATAGCTGTCATTTATAACTCTGCAGGTTTGTGAATTACAGTGCCCCTGAGCTCCTTTCTTCAACTCGCTTTCTTGTGACCTGGCCGCAACACCGCAGGATGGCTTCAGGCCCTAATCTGGTTCCGGCCCTGCATGCTGAGCCTTTGGTTATTTCCTCTTCCTGGTGGGAAATGAGAGTTAAATTTGCCCGTCCAGACACCTCCAGCTAGTCTCTCATTGGTTCTCGCTATTCCTGTTCATCTTCCGCAGAAATTGCAAACTGGGCCAAACAGGAGGTTAAAGGGACTGACTCTCCAAGTGGGGAGAGTGTTAGTAAAGCGTCTGGAATGTTGCACCCGAGTACCAGGGGAGGAAAACTGAGACATATTTAAACACGTCTCCCGTTAACACGGTTGATCATACTCTGGGTTCCACATGCATGTTTTAGCTGAAGGAAGAGTACCTTAAACCTGGAGAGTTGAGACCCGTGGAATGGGTACCATGCAATATGACTTCAAAGGGTCTTCATTTGCTCACCGAACCTCTCCAATCCTATCACTGCTGCGTTTATGCCCCTGTACACACGCTTGATTCTCTTTTGGAGACATAGCAATCCATAGGTTTTAAGATACTTACTAGTCAGGTACATTCTTAGGCGTTTAATATGCGGTGTTGAGTCCATTTCGTTGAGCAAGGAGTAGCTCTTGTCTATTCCATATTTGGCTTAAGGAACTTTATCTGTGCTCATTTCGATCTCTGGTTATGCAGCATCCCAATTCACCTTTACCCTTAAGCAAGCATAAGTTGGTTTTCTAAATTTGAGACCCTGTTCTGTTCTGTAATTCAGTTCCTGTGTAGCCAGGTTTACATTCCGTGTATTACTGATATCTTATGATGTTTCTTTTTCTGTGTGACTTATTTCAGTTAGAATCATCATACCTGAATCCACTCATTGTGCTGCTAAGGGCCTGATGACATAGATTTCATTGCTGAGTGTTATTGCTTTGTAAGTAAATACCACAACTTCTTTATCCATTTTTCACTTTCTGCGATGTTGAACTTGTACTGTAAACGAGGTTCTTGTAAACAGAGCCGTTCCAAACTTTGGGGTGACTGTGTCTTTTTGATTTTAAATTCCCTAAGCCTTAGGACCATAAGTGGCAGTGCCCTAGGCTCTGTTGCTTTGTTTTTTAGATGTTTCAGGAAACACCATACACTTCTCCCGAGTGGTTGTTGGCAATTTACATCCCGCCCATCAGCATAACAAGGCTCCCAGTTCTCCATGGCCTGTCCTGCCTTTCTGGATTTTACACTTTTTACAGATGGCCCTTTTGACCGGGGGGAAGTGAGACTTCATTGTAGTGCAGATTTCCTTTGCAAGCTTGCTTGGTTGGCCAAAAAGGGCGTATGCGTTTTTTCCTGAATATATTCAGGAAAAAACGCATACGCCCTTTTTGGCCAAGTGCATCATTGTGGACGTTCTGCCTCTTTTCCTATGCTTTCAATGCAATTCCAGTCTACCTCCTGAAATCGGTTTCCTGCAATTCTGCCCCGCTTTCAAGTCCTCTTGGCAGCCTTACTTCAGTCTATTTTTGGACGATAGCTGTCATTTATAACTCTGCAGGTTTGTGAATTACAGTGCCCCTGAGCTCCTTTCTTCAACTCGCTTTCTTGTGACCTGGCCGCAACACTGCAGGATGGTGTCAGCCCCTAATCTGGTTCCGGCATGGCACGCTGAGACTCTGGTTATTTCCTCTTCCTGGTGGGAAATGAGAGTTATATTTGCCCGTCCAGACACCTCCAGCTAGTCTCTCATTGGTTCTCGCTATTCCTGTTCATCTTCCGCAGAAATTGCAAACTGGGCCAAACAGGAGGTTAAAGGCGCTGACTCTCCAAGTGGGGAGAGTGTTAGTAAAGCGTCTGGAATGTTGCACCCGAGTACCAGGGGAGGAAAACTGAGACATATTTGAACACGTCTCCCGATCACATGGTTGATCATACTCTGGGTTCCACATGCATGTTTTAGCTGAAGGAAGAATACCTAAAACCTGGGTAGTTGAAACCCGTGGAATGGGTACCATGCAATATGACTTCAAAGGGTCTTCATTTGCTCACCGAACCTCTCCAATCCTATCACTGCTGCGTTTATGACCCTGTACACATGCTTGATTCTCTTTCGGAGACATAGCAATCCATAGGTTTTAAGATACTTACTAGTCAGGTACATTCTTAGGCATTTAATATGCGGTGTTGAGTCCATTTCTTTGAGCAAGGAGTAGCTCTTGTCTATTCCATATTTGGCTTAAGGATCTTTATCTGTGCTCATTTCAATCTATGGTTTTATGCAGCACCCCAACTCACCTTTCCCCTTAAGCAAGCATAAGTTGGTTTTCTAAATTTGAGACCCTGTTCTGTTCTGTAATTCAGTTCCTGTGTAGCCAAGTTTACATTCCGTGTATTACTGATATCTTATCATGTTTCTTTTTCTGTGTGACTTATTTCAGTTAGAATCATCATACCTGAATCCACTCATTGTGCTACTAAGGGCCTGATGACACAGATTTCATTGCTGAGTGATATTGCTTTGTAAGTAAATACCACAACTTTTTTATCCATTTTTCTCTTTCTGCGATGTTGAACTTGTACTGTAAACGAGGTTCTTGTAAACAGAGCCGTTCCAAACTTTGGGGTGGCTGTGTCTTTTTGATTTTAAATTCCCTAAGCTATAGGACCATAAGTGGAAGTGCCCTAGGCTCTGTTGCTTTGTTTTTTAGATGTTTCAGGAAACACCATACACTTCTCCCGAGTGGTTGTTGGCAATTTACATCCCGCCCTTCAGCATAACAAGGCTCCCAGTTCTCCATGGCCTGTCCTGCCTTTCTGGATTTTACACTTTTTTCAGATGGCCCTTTTGACCGGGGGGAAGTGAGACTTCATTGTAGTGCAGATTTCCTTTGCAAGCTTGCTTGGTTGGCCAAAAAGGGCGTATGCGTTTTTTCCTGAATATATTCAGGAAAAAACGCATACGCCCTTTTTGGCCAAGTGCATCATTGTGGACGTTCTGCCTCTTTTCCTATGCTTTCAATGCAATTCCAGTCTACCTCCTGAAATCGGTTTCCTGCAATTCTGCCCCGCTTTCAAGTCCTCTTGGCAGCCTTACTTCAGTCTATTTTTGGACGATAGCTGTCATTTATAACTCTGCAGGTTTGTGAATTACAGTGCCCCTGAGCTCCTTTCTTCAACTCGCTTTCTTTTGAGCTGGCCGCAACACCGCAGGATGGCTTCAGGCCCTAATCTGGTTCCGGCATGGCACGCTGAGCCTTTGGTTATTTCCTCTTCCTGGTGGGAAATGAGAGTTAAATTTGCCCGTCCAGACACCTCCAGCTAGCCTCTCATTGGTTCTCACTATGCCTGTTCATCTTCTGCAGAAATTGCAAACTGGGCCAAACAGGAGGTTAAAGGCGCTGACTCTCCAAGTGGGGAGAGTGTTAGTAAAGCGTCTGGAATGTTGCACCCGAGTACCAGGGGAGGAAAACTGAGACATATTTGAACACGTCTCCCGTTCACATGGTTGATCATACTTGAGTTCCACATGCATGTTTTAGCTGAAGGAAGAATACCTTAAACCTGGAGAGTTGAGACCCGTGTAATGGGTACCATGCAATATGACTTCAAAGGGTCTTCATTTGCTCACCGAACCTCTCCAATCCTATCACTGCTGCGTTTATGCCCCTGTACACATGCTTGATTCTCTTTCGGAGACATAGCAATCCATAGGTTTTAAGATACTTACTAGTCAGGTACATTCTTAGGCGTTTAATATGCGGTGTTGAGTCCATTTCGTTGAGCAAGGAGTAGCTCTTGTCTATTCCATATTTGGCTTAAGGAACTTTATCTGTGCTCATTTCAATCTCTGGTTTTATGCAGCACCCCAACTCACCTTTCCCCTTAAGCAAGCATAAGTTGGTTTTCTAAATTTGAGACCCTGTTCTGTTCTGTAATTCATTTCCTGTGTAGCCAAGTTTACATTCCGTGTATTACTGATATCTTATGATGTTTCTTTTTCTGTGTGACTTATTTCAGTTAGAATCATCATACCTGAATCCACTCATTGTGCTTCTAAGGGCCTGATGACATAGATTTCATTGCTGAGTGATATTGCTTTGTAAGTAAATACCACAACTTCTTTATCCATTTTTCACTTTCTGCGATGTTGAACTTGTACTGTAAACGAGGTTCTTGTAAACAGAGACGTCCCAAACTTTGGGGTGGCTGTGTCTTTTTGATTTTAATTTCCCTAAGCTATAGGACCATAAGTGGCAGTGCCCTAGGCTCTGTTGATTTGTTTTTTAGATGTTTCAGGAAACACCATACACTTCTCCCGAGTGTCTGTTGGCAATTTACATCCCGCCCATCAGCATAACAAGGCTCCCAGTTCTCCATGGCCTGTCCTGCCTTTCTGGATTTTACACTTTTTTCAGATGGCCCTTTTGACCGGGGGGAAGTGAGACTTCATTGTAGTGCAGATTTCCTTTGCAAGCTTGCTTGGTTGGCCAAAAAGGGCGTATGCGTTTTTTCCTGAATATATTCAGGAAAAAACGCATACGCCCTTTTTGGCCAAGTGCATCATTGTGGACGTTCTGCCTCTTTTCCTATGCTTTCAATGCAATTCCAGTCTACCTCCTGAAATCGGTTTCCTGCAATTCTGCCCCGCTTTCAAGTCCTCTTGGCAGCCTTACTTCAGTCTATTTTTGGACGATAGCTGTCATTTATAACTCTGCAGGTTTGTGAATTACAGTGCCCCTGAGCTCCTTTCTTCAACTCGCTTTCTTGTGAGCTGGCCGCAACACCGCAGGATGGCTTCAGGCCCTAATCTGGTTCCGGCCCAGCATGCTGAGCCTTTGGTTAATTCCTCTTCCTGGTGGGAAATGAGAGTTAAATTTGCCCGTCCAGACACCTGCAGCTAGCCTCTCATTGGTTCTCGCTATTCCTGTTCATCTTCCGCAGAAATTGCAAACTGGGCCAAACAGGAGATTAAAGGGACTGACTCTCCAAGTCGGGAGAGTGTTAGTAAAGCGTCTGGAATGTTGCACCCGAGTACCAGGGGAGGATAACTGAGACATATTTGAACACTTCTCCCGATCACTTGGTTGATCATACTCTAGGTTCCACATGCATGTTTTAGCTGAAGGAAGAATACCTTAAACCTGGGTAGTTGAAACCCGTGGAATGCGTACCATGCAATATGACTTCAAAGGGTCTTCATTTGCTCACCGAACCTCTCCAATCCTATCACTGCTGCGTTTATGCCCCTGTACACATGCTTGATTCTCTTTCGGAGACATAGCAATCCCTAGGTTTTAAGATACTTACTAGTCAGGTACATTCTTAGGCATTTAATATGCGGTGTTTAGTCCATTTCTTTGAGCAAGGAGTAGCTCTTGTCTATTCCATATTTGGCTTAAGGAACTTTATCTGTGCTCATTTCAATCTCTGGTTTTATGCAGCACCCCAACTCACCTTTACCCTTAAGCAAGCATAAGTTGGTTTTCTAAATTTGAGACCCTGTTCTGTTCTGTAATTCAGTTCCTGTGTAGCCAAGTTTACATTCCGTGTATTACTGATATCTTATGATGTTTCTTTTTCTCTGTGACTTATTTCAGTTAGAATCATCATACCTGAATCCACTCATTGTGCTACTAAGGGCCTGATGACACAGATTTCATTGCTGAGTGATACTGCTTTGTAAGTAAATACCACAACTTTTTTATCCATTTTTCACTTTCTGCGATGTTGAACTTGTACTGTAAACGAGGTTCTTGTAAACAGAGCCGTTCCAAACTTTGGGGTGGCTGTGTCTTTTTGATTTTAAATTCCCTAAGCTATAGGACCATAAGTGGCAGTGCCCTAGGCTCTGTTGCTTTGTTTTTTAGATGTTTCAGGAAACACCATACACTTCTCCCCAGTGTCTGTTGGCAATTTACATCCCGCCCATCAGCATAACAAGGCTCCCAGTTCTCCATGGCCTGTCCTGCCTTTCTGGATTTTACACTTTTTTCAGATGGCCCTTTTGACCGGGGGGAAGTGAGACTTCATTGTAGTGCAGATTTCCTTTGCAAGCTTGCTTGGTTGGCCAAAAAGGGCGTATGCGTTTTTTCCTGAATATATTCAGGAAAAAACGCATACGCCCTTTTTGGCCAAGTGCATCATTGTGGACGTTCTGCCTCTTTTCCTATGCTTTCAATGCAATTCCAGTCTACCTCCTGAAATTGGTTTCCTGCAATTCTGCCCCGCTTTCAAGTCCTCTTGGCAGCCTTACTTCAGTCTATTTTTGGACGATAGCTGTCATTTATAACTCTGCAGGTTTGTGAATTACAGTGCCCCTGAGCTCCTTTCTTCAACTCGCTTTCTTTTGAGCTGGCCACAACACCGCAGGATGGCTTCAGGCCCTAATCTGGTTCCGGCACGGCACGCTGAGCCTTTGGTTAATTCCTCTTCCTGGTGGGAAATGAGAGTTAAATTTGCCCGTCCAGAAACCTCCAGCTAGCCTCTCATTGGTTCTCCCTATTCCTGTTCATCTTCCGCAGAAATTGCAAACTGGGCCAAACAGGAGATTAAAGGGACTGACTCTCCAAGTCGGGAGAGTGCTAGTAAAGCGTCTGGAATGTTGCACCCGAGTACCAGGGTACGAAAACTGAGGCATATTTGAACACTTCTCCCGATCACATGGTTGATCATACTCTAGGTTCCACATGCATGTTTTAGCTGAAGGAAGAATACCTTAAACCTGGGTAGTTGAAACCCGTGGAATGGGTACCATGCAATATGACTTCAAAGGGTCTTCATTTGCTCACCGAACCTCTCCAATCCTATCACTGCTGCGTTTATGCCCCTGTACACATGCTTGATTCTCTTTCGGAGACATAGCAATCCATAGGTTTTAAGATACTTACTAGTCAGGTACATTCTTAGGCGTTTAATATGCGGTGTTGAGTCCATTTCGTTGAGCAAGGAGTAGCTCTTGTCTATTCCATATTTGACTTAAGGAACTTTATCTGTGCTCATTTCAATCTCTGGTTTTATGCAGCACCCCAATTCACCTTTACCCTTAAGCAAGCATAAGTTGGTTTTCTAAATTTGCGACCCTGTTCTGTTCTGTAATTCAGTTCCTGTGTAGCCAAGTTTACATTCCGTGTATTACTGATATCTTATGATGTTTCTTTTTCTGTGTGACTTACTTCAGTTAGAATCATCATACCTGAATCCACTCATTGTGCTGCTAAGGGCCTGATGACACAGATTTCATTGCTGAGTGATATTGTTTTGTAAGTAAATACCACAACTTCTTTATCCATTTTTCACTTTCTGCGATGTTGAACTTGTACTGTAAACAAGGTTCTTGTAAACAGAGCCGTTCCAAACTTTGGGGTGGCTGTGTCTTTTTGATTTTAATTTTCCTAAGCTATAGGACCATAAGTGGAAGTGCCCTAGGCTCTGTTGATTTGTTTTTTAGATGTTTCAGGAAACACCATACACTTCTCCCGAGTGGTTGTTGGCAATTTACATCCCGCCCATCAGCATAACAAGGCTCCCAGTTCTCCATGGCCTGTCCTGCCTTTCTGGATTTTACACTTTTTTCAGATGGCCCTTTTGACCGGGGGGAAGTGAGACTTCATTGTAGTGCAGATTTCCTTTGCAAGCTTGCTTGGTTGGCCAAAAAGGGCGTATGCGTTTTTTCCTGAATATATTCAGGAAAAAACGCATACGCCCTTTTTGGCCAAGTGCATCATTGTGGACGTTCTGCCTCTTTTCCTATGCTTTCAATGCAATTCCAGTCTACCTCCTGAAATCGGTTTCCTGCAATTCTGCCCCGCTTTCAAGTCCTCTTGGCAGCCTTACTTCAGTCTATTTTTGGACGATAGCTGTCATTTATAACTCTGCAGGCTTGTGAATTATAGTGCCCCTGAGCTCCTTTCTTCAACTCGCTTTCTTTTGAGCTGGCCGCAACACCGCAGGATGGCTTCAGGCCCTAATCTGGTTCCGGCACGGCACGCTGAGCCTTTGGTTAATTCCTCTTCCTGGTGGGAAATGAGAGTTAAATTTGCCCGTCCAGACACCTCCAGCTAGCCTCTCATTGGTTCTCGCTATTCCTGTTCATCTTCCGCAGGAATTGCAAACTGGGCCAAACAGGAGGTTAAAGGGACTGACTCTCCAAGTGGGGAGAGTGTTAGTAAAGCGTCTGGAATGTTGCACCCGAGTACCAGGGGAGGAAAACTGAGACATATTTGAACACGTCTCCCGTTAACACGGTTGATCATACTCTGGGTTCCACATGCATGTGTTAGCTGAAGGAAGAGTACCTTAAACCTGGAGAGTTGAGACCCGTGGAATGGGTACCATGCAATATGACTTCAAAGGGTCTTCATTTACTCACCGAACCTCTCCAATCCTATCACTGCTGCGTTTATGCCCCTGTACACATGCTTGATTCTCTTTTGGAGACATAGCAATCCATAGGTTTTAAGATACTTACTAGTCAGGTACATTCTTAGGCGTTTAATATGCGGTGTTGAGTCCATTTCGTTGAGCAAGGAGTAGCTCTTGTCTATTCCATATTTGGCTTAAGGAACTTTATCTGTGCTCATTTCGATCTCTGGTTATGCAGCATCCTAATTCACCTTTACCCTTAAGCAAGCATAAGTTGGTTTTCTAAATTTGAGACCCTGTTCTGTTCTGTAATTCAGTTCCTGTGTAGCCAGGTTTACATTCCGTGTATTACTGATATCTTATGATGTTTCTTTTTCTGTGTGACTTATTTCAGTTAGAAACATCATACCTGAATCCACTCATTGTGCTGCTAAGGGCCTGATGACATAGATTTCATTGCTGAGTGTTATTGCTTTGTAAGTAAATACCACAACTTCTTTATCCATTTTTCACTTTCTGCGATGTTGAACTTGTACTGTAAACGAGGTTCTTGTAAACAGAGCCGTTCCAAACTTTGGGGTGACTGTGTCTTTTTGATTTTAAATTCCCTAAGCCTTAGGACCATAAGTGGCAGTGCCCTAGGCTCTGTTGCTTTGTTTTTTCGATGTTTCAGGAAACACCATACACTTCTCCCGAGTGGTTGTTGGCAATTTACATCCCGCCCATCAGCATAACAAGGCTCTCAGTTCTCCATGGCCTGTCCTGCCTTTCTGGATTTTACACTTTTTTCAGATGGCCCTTTTGACCGGGGGGAAGTGAGACTTCATTGTAGTGCAGATTTCCTTTGCAAGCTTGCTTGGTTGGCCAAAAAGGGCGTATGCGTTTTTTCCTGAATATATTCAGGAAAAAACGCATACGCCCTTTTTGGCCAAGTGCATCATTGTGGACGTTCTGCCTCTTTTCCTATGCTTTCAATGCAATTCCAGTCTACCTCCTGAAATCGGTTTCCTGCAATTCTGCCCTGCTTTCAAGTCCTCTTGGCAGCCTTACTTCAGTCTATTTTTGGACGATAGCTGTCATTTATAACTCTGCAGGTTTGTGAATTACAGTGTCCCTGAGCTCCTTTCTTCAACTCGCTTTCTTGTGAGCTGGCCGCAACACCGCAGGATGGCTTCAGGCCCTAATCTGGTTCCGGCACGGCATGCTGAGCCTTTGGTTATTTCCTCTTCCTGGTGGGAAATGAGAGTTAAATTTGCCCGTCCAGACACCTCCAGGTAGTCTCTCATTGGTTCTCGCTATTCCTGTTCATCTTCCGCAGAAATTGCAAACTGTGCCAAACAGGAGGTTAAAGGCGCAGACTCTCCAAGTGGGGAGAGTGTTAGTAAAGCGTCTGGAATGTTGCACCCGAGTACCAGGGGAGGAAAACTGAGACATATTTGAACACGTCTCCCGTTCACACGGTTGATCATACTCTGGGTTCCACATGCATGTTTTAGCTGAAGGAAGAATACCTTAAACCTGGAGAGTTGAGACCCGTGGAATGGGTACCATGCAATATGACTTCAAAGGGTCTTCATTTGCTCACCGAACATCTCCAATCCTATCACTGCTGCGTTTATGCCCCTGTACACACGCTTGATTCTCTTTTGGAGACATAGCAATCCATAGGTTTTAAGATACTTACTAGTCAGGTACATTCTTAGGCGTTTAATATGGGGTGTTGAGTCCATTTCGTTGAGCAAGGAGTAGCTCTTGTCTATTCCATATTTGGCTTAAGGAACTTTATCTGTGCTCATTTCAATCTCTGGTTTTATGCAGCACCCCAACTCACCTTTCCCCTTAAGCAAGCATAAGTTGGTTGTCTAAATTTGAGACCCTGTTCTGTTTTGGAATTCAGTTCCTGTGTAGCCAAGTTTACATTCCGTGTATTAGTGATATCTTATGGTGTTTCTTTTTCTGTGTGACTTATTTCAGTTAGAATCATCGTACCTGAATCCACTCATTGTGCTGCTAAGGGCCTGATGACACAGATTTCATTGCTGAGTGATATTGCTTTGTAAGTAAATACCACAACTTCTTTATCCATTTTTCACTTTCTGCGATGTTGAACTTGTACTGTAAACGAGGTTCTTGTAAACAGAGCCGTTCCAAACTTTGGGGTGGCTGTGTCTTTTCGATTTTAATTTCCCTAAGCTATAGGACCATAAGTGGAAGTGCCCTAGGTTCTGTTGCTTTGTTTTTTAGATGTTTCAGGAAACACCATACACTTCTCCCGAGTGGTTGTTGGCAATTTACATCCCACCCATCAGCATAACAAGGCTCCCAGTTCTCCATGGCCTGTCCTGCCTTTCTGGATTTTACACTTTTTTCAGATGGCCCTTTTGACCGGGGGGAAGTGAGACTTCATTGTAGTGCAGATTTCCTTTGCAAGCTTGCTTGGTTGGCCAAAAAGGGTGTATGCGTTTTTTCCTGAATATATTCAGGAAAAAACGCATACGCCCTTTTTGGCCAAGTGCATCATTGTGGACGTTCTGCCTCTTTTCCTATGCATTCAATGCAATTCCAGTCTACCTCCTAAAATCGGTTTCCTGCAATTCTGCCCCGCTTTCAACTCCTCTTGGCAGCCTTACTTCAGTCTATTTTTGGACGATAGCTGTCATTTATAACTCTGCAGGTTTGTGAATTACAGTGCCCCTGAGCTCCTTTCTTCAACTCGCTTTCTTGTGAGCTGGCCGCAACACCGCAGGATGGCTTCAGGCCCTAATCTGGTTCCTGCACGGCACACTGAGCCTTTGGTTATTTCCTCTTCCTGGTGGGAAATGAGAGTTAAATTTGCCCGTCCAGACACCTCCAGCTAGCCTCTCATTGGTTCTCGCTATTCCTGTTCATCTTCCGCAGAAATTGCAAACTGTGCCAAACAGGAGGTTAAAGGCGCTGACTCTCCAAGTGGGGAGAGTGTTAGTAAAGCGTCTGGAATGTTGCACCCGAGTACCAGGGGAGGAAAACTGAGACATATTTGAACACGTCTCCCGTTCACATGGTTGATCATACTTGGGTTCCACATGCATGTTTTAGCTGAAGGAAGAATACCTAAAACCTGGGTAGTTGAAACCCGTGGAATGGGTACCATGCAATATGACTTCAAAGGGTCTTCATTTGCTCACCGAACCTCCCCAATCCTATCACTGCTGCGTTTATGCCCCTGTACACATGCTTGATTCTCTTTCGGAGACATAGCAATCCATAGGTTTTAAGATACTTACTAGTCAGGTACATTCTTAGGCGTTTAATATGCGGTGTTGAGTCCATTTCGTTGAGCAAGGAGTAGCTCTTGTCTATTCCATATTTGGCTTAAGGAACTTTATCTGTGCTCATTTCAATCTCTGGTTTTATGCAGCACCCCAACTCACCTTTCCCCTTAAGCAAGCATAAGTTGGTTTTCTAAATTTGAGACCCTGTTCTGTTCTGTAATTCAGTTCCTGTGTAGCCAAGTTTACATTCCGTGTATTACTGATATCTTATGATGTTTCTTTTTCTGTGTGACTTATTTCAGTTAGAATCATCATACCTGAATCCACTCATTGTGCTGCTAAGGGCCTGATGACACAGATTTCATTGCTGAGTGATATTGCTTTGTAAGTAAATACCACAACTTCTTTATCCATTTTTCACTTTCTGCGATGTTGAACTTGTACTGTAAACGAGGTTCTTGTAAACAGAGCCGTTCCAAACTTTGGGGTGGCTGTGTCTTTTTGATTTTGAATTCCCTAAGCTATAGGACCATAAGTGGAAGTGCCCTAGGCTCTGTTGCTTTGTTTTTTAGATGTTTCAGGAAACACCATACACTTCTCCCGAGTGGTTGTTGGCAATTTACATCCCGCCCATCAGCATAACAAGGCTCCCAGTTCTCCATGGCCTGTCCTGCCTTTCTGGATTTTACACTTTTTTCAGATGGCCCTTTTGACCGGGGGGAAGTGAGACTTCATTGTAGTGCAGATTTCCTTTGCAAGCTTGCTTGGTTGGCCAAAAAGGGCGTATGCGTTTTTTCCTGAATATATTCAGGAAAAAACGCATACGCCCTTTTTGGCCAAGTGCATCATTGTGGACGTTCTGCCTCTTTTCCTATGCATTCAATGCAATTCCAGTCTACCTCCTAAAATCGGTTTCCTGCAATTCTGCCCCGCTTTCAAGTCCTCTTGGCAGCCTTACTTCAGTCTATTTTTGGACGATAGCTGTCATTTATAACTCTGCAGGTTTGTGAATTACAGTGCCCCTGAGCTCCTTTCTTCAACTCGCTTTCTTGTGAGCTGGCCGCAACACCGCAGGATGGCTTCAGGCCCTAATCTGGTTCCGGCACGGCACACTGAGTCTTTGGTTATTTCCTCTTCCTGGTGGGAAATGAGAGTTAAATTTGCCCGTCCAGACACCTCCAGCTAGCCTCTCATTGGTTCTCGCTATTCCTGTTCATCTTCCGCAGAAATTGCAAACTGTGCCAAACAGGAGGTTAAAGGCGCTGACTCTCCAAGTGGGGAGAGTGTTAGTAAAGCGTCTGGAATGTTGCACCCGAGTACCAGGGGAGGAAAACTGAGACATATTTGAACACGTCTCCCGTTCACATGGTTGATCATACTTGGGTTCCACATGCATGTTTTAGCTGAAGGAAGAATACCTAAAACCTGGGTAGTTGAAACCCGTGGAATGGGTACCATGCAATATGACTTCAAAGGGTCTTCATTTGCTCACCGAACCTCCCCAGTCCTATCACTGCTGCGTTTATGCCCCTGTACACATGCTTGATTCTCTTTCGGAGACATAGCAATCCATAGGTTTTAAGATACTTACTAGTCAGGTACATTCTTAGGCGTTTAATATGCGGTGTTGAGTCCATTTCGTTGAGCAAGGAGTAGCTCTTGTCTATTCCATATTTGGCTTAAGGAACTTTATCTGTGCTCATTTCAATCTCTGGTTTTATGCAGCACCCCAACTCACCTTTCCCCTTAAGCAAGCATAAGTTGGTTTTCTAAATTTGAGACCCTGTTCTGTTCTGTAATTCAGTTCCTGTGTAGCCAAGTTTACATTCCGTGTATTACTGATATCTTATGATGTTTCTTTTTCTGTGTGACTTATTTCAGTTAGAATCATCATACCTGAATCCACTCATTGTGCTGCTAAGGGCCTGATGACACAGATTTCATTGCTGAGTGATATTGCTTTGTAAGTAAATACCACAACTTCTTTATCCATTTTTCACTTTCTGCGATGTTGAACTTGTACTGTAAACGAGGTTCTTGTAAACAGAGCCGTTCCAAACTGTGGGGTGGCTGTGTCTTTTTGATTTTAATTTCCCTAAGCTATAGGACCATAAGTGGAAGTGCCCTAGGTTCTGTTGCTTTGTTTTTTAGATGTTTCAGGAAACACCATACACTTCTCCCGAGTGGTTGTTGGCAATTTACATCCCGCCCATCAGCATAACAAGGCTCCCAGTTCTCCATGGCCTGTCCTGCCTTTCTGGATTTTACACTTTTTTCAGATGGCCCTTTTGACCGGGGGGAAGTGAGACTTCATTGTAGTGCAGATTTCCTTTGCAAGCTTGCTTGGTTGGCCAAAAAGGGCGTATGCGTTTTTTCCTGAATATATTCAGGAAAAAACGCATACGCCCTTTTTGGCCAAGTGCATCATTGTGGACGTTCTGCCTCTTTTCCTATGCTTTCAATGCAATTCCAGTCTACCTCCTGAAATCGGTTTCCTGCAATTCTGCCCCGCTTTCAAGTCCTCTTGGCAGCCTTACTTCAGTCTATTTTTGGACGATAGCTGTCATTTATAACTCTGCAGGTTTGTGAATTACAGTGCCCCTGAGCTCCTTTCTTCAACTCGCTTTCTTGTGAGCTGGCCGCAACACCGCAGGATGGCTTCAGGCCCTAATCTGGTTCCGGCACGGCACACTGAGCCTTTGGTTATTTCCTCTTCCTGGTGGGAAATGAGAGTTAAATTTGCCCGTCCAGACACCTCCAGCTAGCCTCTCATTGGTTCTCGCTATTCCTGTTCATCTTCCGCAGAAATTGCAAACTGGGCCAAACAGGAGGTTAAAGGGACTGACTCTCCAAGTGGGGAGAGTGTTAGTAAAGCGTCTGGAATGTTGCACCCGAGTACCAGGGGAGGAAAACTGAGACATATTTGAACACGTCTCCCGTTCACATGGTTGATCATACTTGGGATCCATATGCATGTTTTAGCTGAAGGAAGAATACCTAAAAC
Source organism: Delphinus delphis (assembly GCF_949987515.2). Taxonomy (NCBI): domain Eukaryota; kingdom Metazoa; phylum Chordata; class Mammalia; order Artiodactyla; family Delphinidae; genus Delphinus; species Delphinus delphis. The sequence goes on from NW_027192816.1 coordinate 353,435, forward strand.
CTGGGTAGTTGAAACCCGTGGAATGGGTACCATGCAATATGACTTCAAAGGGTCTTCATTTGCTCACCGAACCTCTCCAATCCTATCACTGCTGCGTTTATGCCCCTGTACACATGCTTGATTCTCTTTCGGAGACATAGCAATCCATAGGTTTTAAGATACTTACTAGTCAGGTACATTCTTAGGCGTTTAATATGCGGTGTTGAGTCCATTTCGTTGAGCAAGGAGTAGCTCTTGTCTATTCCATATTTGACTTAAGGAACTTTATCTGTGCTCATTTCAATCTCTGGTTTTATGCAGCACCCCAACTCACCTTTCCCCTTAAGCAAGCATAAGTTGGTTTTCTAAATTTGAGACCCTGTTCTGTTCTGTAATTCAGTTCCTGTGTAGCCAAGTTTACATTCCGTGTATTACTGATATCTTATGATGTTTCTTTTTCTGTGTGACTTACTTCAGTTAGAATCATCATACCTGAATCCACTCATTGTGCTGCTAAGGGCCTGATGACACAGATTTCATTGCTGAGTGATATTGCTTTGTAAGTAAATACCACAACTTCTTTATCCATTTTTCACTTTCTGCGATGTTGAACTTGTACTGTAAACGAGGTTCTTGTAAACACAGCCGTTCCAAACTTTGGGGTGGCTGTGTCTTTTTGATTTTAATTTCCCTAAGCTATAGGACCATAAGTGGAAGTGCCCTAGGTTCTGTTGCTTTGTTTTTTAGATGTTTCAGGAAACACCATACACTTCTCCCGAGTGGTTGTTGGCAATTTACATCCCGCCCATCAGCATAACAAGGCTCCCAGTTCTCCATGGCCTGTCCTGCCTTTCTGGATTTTACACTTTTTTCAGATGGCCCTTTTGACCGGGGGGAAGTGAGACTTCATTGTAGTGCAGATTTCCTTTGCAAGCTTGCTTGGTTGGCCAAAAAGGGCGTATGCGTTTTTTCCTGAATATATTCAGGAAAAAACGCATATGCCCTTTTTGGCCAAGTGCATCATTGTGGACGTTCTGCCTCTTTTCCTATGCTTTCAATGCAATTCCAGTCTACCTCCTGAAATCGGTTTCCTGCAATTCTGCCCCGCTTTCAAGTCCTCTTGGCAGCCTTACTTCAGTATATTTTTGGACGATAGCTGTCATTTATAACTCTGCAGGTTTGTGAATTACAGTGCCCCTGAGCTCCTTTCTTCAACTCGCTTTCTTGTGAGCTGGCCGCAACACCGCAGGATGGCTTCAGGCCCTAATCTGGTTCCGGCACGGCACACTGAGCCTTTGGTTATTTCCTCTTCCTGGTGGGAAATGAGAGTTAAATTTGCCCGTCCAGACACCTCCAGCTAGCCTCTCATTGGTTCTCGCTATTCCTGTTCATCTTCCGCAGAAATTGCAAACTGGGCCAAACAGGAGGTTAAAGGGACTGACTCTCCAAGTGGGGAGAGTGTTAGTAAAGCGTCTGGAATGTTGCACCCGAGTACCAGGGGAGGAAAACTGAGACATATTTGAACACGTCTCCCGTTCACATGGTTGATCATACTTGGGTTCCACATGCATGTTTTAGCTGAAGGAAGAATACCTAAAACCTGGGTAGTTGAAACCCGTGGAATGGGTACCATGCAATATGACTTCAAAGGGTCTTCATTTGCTCACCGAACCTCCCCAATCCTAGCACTGCTGCGTTTATGCGCCTGTACACATGCTTGATTCTCTTTCGGAGACATAGCAATCCATAGGTTTTAAGATACTTACTAGTCAGGTACATTCTTAGGCGTTTAATATGCGGTGTTGAGTCCATTTCGTTGAGCAAGGAGTAGCTCTTGTCTATTCCATATTTGACTTAAGGAACTTTATCTGTGCTCATTTCAATCTCTGGTTTTATGCAGCACCCCAACTCACCTTTCCCCTTAAGCAAGCATAAGTTGGTTTTCTAAATTTGAGACCCTGTTCTGTTCTGTAATTCAGTTCCTGTGTAGCCAAGTTTACATTCCGTGTATTACTGATATCTTATGATGTTTCTTTTTCTGTGTGACTTACTTCAGTTAGAATCATCATACCTGAATCCACTCATTGTGCTGCTAAGGGCCTGATGACACAGATTTCATTGCTGAGTGATATTGCTTTGTAAGTAAATACCACAACTTCTTTATCCATTTTTCACTTTCTGCGATGTTGAACTTGTACTGTAAACGAGGTTCTTGTAAACAGAGCCGTTCCAAACTTTGGGGTGGCTGTGTCTTTTTGATTTTAATTTCCCTAAGCTATAGGACCATAAGTGGAAGTGCCCTAGGTTCTGTTGCTTTGTTTTTTAGATGTTTCAGGAAACACCATACACTTCTCCCGAGTGGTTGTTGGCAATTTACATCCCGCCCATCAGCATAACAAGGCTCCCAGTTCTCCATGGCCTGTCCTGCCTTTCTGGATTTTACACTTTTTTCAGATGGCCCTTTTGACCGGGGGGAAGTGAGACTTCATTGTAGTGCAGATTTCCTTTGCAAGCTTGCTTGGTTGGCCAAAAAGGGCGTATGCGTTTTTTCCTGAATATATTCAGGAAAAAACGCATATGCCCTTTTTGGCCAAGTGCATCATTGTGGACGTTCTGCCTCTTTTCCTATGCTTTCAATGCAATTCCAGTCTACCTCCTGAAATCGGTTTCCTGCAATTCTGCCCCGCTTTCAAGTCCTCTTGGCAGCCTTACTTCAGTCTATTTTTGGACGATAGCTGTCATTTATAACTCTGCAGGTTTGTGAATTACAGTGCCCCTGAGCTCCTTTCTTCAACTCGCTTTCTTGTGAGCTGGCCGCAACACCGCAGGATGGCTTCAGGCCCTAATCTGGTTCCGGCACGGCACACTGAGCCTTTGGTTATTTCCTCTTCCTGGTGGGAAATGAGAGTTAAATTTGCCCGTCCAGACACCTCCAGCTAGCCTCTCATTGGTTCTCGCTATTCCTGTTCATCTTCCGCAGAAATTGCAAACTGGGCCAAACAGGAGGTTAAAGGGACTGACTCTCCAAGTGGGGAGAGTGTTAGTAAAGCGTCTGGAATGTTGCACCCGAGTACCAGGGGAGGAAAACTGAGACATATTTGAACACGTCTCCCGTTCACATGGTTGATCATACTTGGGTTCCATATGCATGTTTTAGCTGAAGGAAGAATACCTAAAACCTGGGTAGTTGAAACCCGTGGAATGGGTACCATGCAGTATGACTTCAAAGGGTCTTCATTTGCTCACCGAACCTCTCCAATCCTATCACTGCTGCGTTTATGCCCCTGTACACATGCTTGATTCTCTTTCGGAGACATAGCAATCCATAGGTTTTAAGATACTTACTAGTCAGGTACATTCTTAGGCGTTTAATATGCGGTGTTGAGTCCATTTCGTTGAGCAAGGAGTAGCTCTTGTCTATTCCATATTTGGCTTAAGGAACTTTATCTGTGCTCATTTCAATCTCTGGTTTTATGCAGCACCCCAACTCACCTTTCCCCTTAAGCAAGAATAAGTTGGTTTTCTAAATTTGAGACCCTGTTCTGTTCTGTAATTCAGTTCCTGTGTAGCCAAGTTTACATTCCGTGTATTACTGATATCTTATGATGTTTCTTTTTCTGTGTGACTTATTTCAGTTAGAATCATCATACCTGAATCCACTCATTGTGCTGCTAAGGGCCTGATGACACAGATTTCATTGCTGAGTGATATTGCTTTGTAAGTAAATACCACAACTGCTTTATCCATTTTTCACTTTCTGCGATGTTGAACTTGTACTGTAAACGAGGTTCTTGTAAACAGAGCCGTTCCAAACTTTGGGGTGGCTGTGTCTTTTTGATTTTGAATTCCCTAAGCTATAGGACCATAAGTGGAAGTGCCCTAGGCTCTCTTGCTTTGTTTTTTAGATGTTTCAGGAAACACCATACACTTCTCCTGAGTGTCTGTTGGTAATTTACATCCCGCCCATCAGCATAACAAGGCTCCCAGTTCTCCATGGCCTGTCCTGCCTTTCTGGATTTTACACTTTTTTCAGATGGCCCTTTTGACCGCGGGGAAGTGAGACTTCATTGTAGTGCAGATTTCCTTTGCAAGCTTGCTTGGTTGGCCAAAAAGGGCGTATGCGTTTTTTCCTGAGTATATTCAGGAAAAAACGTATACGCCCTTTTTGGCCAAGTGCATCATTGTGGACGTTCTGCCTCTTTTCCTATGCTTTCAATGCAATTCCAGTCTACCTCCTGAAATCGGTTTCCTGCAATTCTGCCCCGCTTTCAAGTCCTCTTGGCAGCCTTACTTCAGTCTATTTTTGGACGATAGCTGTCATTTATAACTCTGCAGGTTTGTGAATTACAGTGCCCCTGAGCTCCTTTCTTCAACTCTCTTTCTTGTGACCTGGCCGCAACACCGCAGGATGGCTTCAGGCCCTAATCTGGTTCCGGCCCGGCATGCTGAGCCTTTGGTTAATTCCTCTTCCTGGTGGGAAATGAGAGTTAAATTTGCCCGTCCAGACACCTCCAGCTAGCCTCTCATTGGTTCTCGCTATTCCTGTTCATCTTCCGCAGAAATTGCAAACTGGGCCAAACAGGAGGTTAAAGGGACTGACTCTCCAAGTGGGGAGAGTGTTAGTAAAGCGTCTGGAATGTTGCACCCGAGTACCAGGGGAGGAAAACTGAGACATATTTGAACACGTCTCCCGATCACATGGTTGATCATACTCTAGGTTCCACATGCATGTTTTAGCTGAAGGAAGAATACCTTAAACCTGGGTAGTTGAAACCCGTGGAATGGGTACCATGCAATATGACTTCAAAGGGTCTTCATTTGCTCACCGAACCTCTCCAATCCTATCACTGCTGCGTTTATGCCCCTGTACACATGCTTGATTCTCTTTCGGAGACATAGCAATCCATAGGTTTTAAGATACTTACTAGTCAGGTACATTCTTAGGCGTTTAATATGGGGTGTTGAGTCCATTTCGTTGAGCAAGGAGTAGCTCTTGTCTATTCCATATTTGGCTTAAGGAACTTTATCTGTGCTCATTTCAATCTCTGGTTTTATGCAGCACCCCAACTCACCTTTACCCTTAAGCAAGAATAAGTTGGTTTTCTAAATTTGAGACCCTGTTCTGTTCTGTAATTCAGTTCCTGTGTAGCCAACTTTACATTCCGTGTATTACTGATATCTTATGATGTTTCTTTTTCTGTGTGACTTATTTCAGTTAGAATCATCATACCTGAATCCACTCATTGTGCTGCTAAGGGCCTGATGACACAGATTTCATTGCTGAGTGATACTGCATTGTACGTAAGTACCACAAGTTCTTTATCCATTTCTCACTTTCTGCGATGTTGAACTTGTACTGTAAACGAGGTTGTTGTAAACAGAGGCGTCCCAAACGTTGGGGTGGCTGTGTCTTTTTGATTTTAATTTCCCTAAGCTATAGGACCATAAGTGGCAGTGCCCTAAGCTCTGTTGCTTTGTTTTTTAGATGTTTCAGGAAACACCATACACTTCTCCCGAGTGGTTGTTGGCAATTTACATCCCGCCCATCAGCATAACAAGGCTCCCAGTTCTCCATGGCCTGTCCTGCCTTTCTGGATTTTACACTTTTTTCAGATGGCCCTTTTGACTGGGGGGAAGTGAGACTTCATTGTAGTGCAGATTTCCTTTGCAAGCTTGCTTGGTTGGCCAAAAAGGGCGTATGCGTTTTTTCCTGAATATATTCAGGAAAAAACGCATACGCCCTTTTTGGCCAAGTGCATCATTGTGGACGTTCTGCCTCTTTTCCTATGCTTTCAATGCAATTCCAGTCTACCTCCTGAAATCGGTTTCCTGCAATTCTGCCCCGCTTTCAAGTCCTCTTGGCAGCCTTACTTCAGTCTATTTTTGGACGATAGCTGTCATTTATAACTCTGCAGGTTTGTGAAATACAGTGCCCCTGAGCTCCTTTCTTCAACTCGCTTTCTTTTGAGTTGGCCGCAACACCGCAGGATGGCTTCAGGTCCTAATCTGGTTCCGGTACGGCACGCTGAGCCTTTGGTTATTTCCTCTTCCTGGTGGGAAATGAGAGTTAAATTTGCCCGTCCAGACACCTCCAGCTAGCCTCTCATTGGTTCTCGCTATTCCTGTTCATCTTCCGCAGAAATTGCAAACTGGGCCAAACAGGAGGTTAAAGGCGCTGACTCTCCAAGTGGGGAGAGTGTTAGTAAAGCGTCTGGAATGTTGCACCCGAGTACCAGGGGAGGAAAACTGAGACATATTTGAACACGTCTCCTGATCACATGGTTGATCATACTCTAGGTTCCACATGCATGTTTTAGCTGAAGGAAGAATACCTTAAACCTGGGTAGTTGAAACCTGTGGAATGGGTACCATGCAATATGACTTCAAAGGGTCTTCATTTGCTCACCGAACCTCTCCAATCCTAGCACTGCTGCGTTTATGCCCCTGTACACATGCTTGATTCTCTTTCGGAGACATAGCAATCCCTAGGTTTTAAGATACTTACTAGTCAGGTACATTCTTAGGCGTTTAATATGGGGTGTTGAGTCCATTTCGTTGAGCAAGGAGTAGCTCTTGTCTATTCCATATTTGGCTTAAGGAACTTTATCTGTGCTCATTTCAATCTCTGGTTTTATGCAGCACCCCAACTCACCTTTACCCTTAAGCAAGCATAAGTTGGTTTTCTAAATTTGAGACCCTGTTCTGTTCTGTAATTCAGTTGCTGTGTAGCCAAGTTTACATTCCGTGTATTACTGATATCTTATGATGTTTCTTTTTCTGTGTGACTTATTTCAGTTAGAATCATCATACCTGAATCCACTCATTGTGCTGCTAAGGGCCTGATGACACAGATTTCATTGCTGAGTGATATTGCTTTGTAAGTAAATACCACAACTTCTTTATCCATTTTTCACTTTCTGCGATGTTGAACTTGTACTGTAAACGAGGTTCTTGTAAACAGAGCCGTTCCAAACTTTTGGGTGGCTGTGTCTTTTTGATTTTGAATTCCCTAAGCTATAGGACCATAAGTGGAAGTGCCCTAGGCTCTGTTGCTTTGTTTTTTAGATGTTTCAGGAAACACCATATACTTCTCCCGAGTGGTTGTTGGCAATTTACATCCCGCCCATCAGCATAACAAGGCTCCCAGTTCTCCATGGCCTGTCCTGCCTTTCTGGATTTTACACTTTTTTCAGATGGCCCTTTTGACCGGGGGGAAGTGAGACTTCATTGTAGTGCAGATTTCCTTTGCAAGCTTGCTTGGTTGGCCAAAAAGGGCGTATGCGTTTTTTCCTGAATATATTCAGGAAAAAACGCATACGCCCTTTTTGGCCAAGTGCATCATTGTGGACGTTCTGCCTCTTTTCCTATGCTTTCAATGCAATTCCAGTCTACCTCCTGAAATCGGTTTCCTGCAATTCTGCCCCGCTTTCAAGTCCTCTTGGCAGCCTTACTTCAGTCTATTTTTGGACGATAGCTGTCATTTATAACTCTGCAGGTTTGTGAATTACAGTGCCCCTGAGCTCCTTTCTTCAACTCGCTTTCTTGTGACCTGGATGCAACACCGCAGGATGGCTTCAGGCCCTAATCTGGTTCTGGCCCGGCATGCTGAGCCTTTGGTTAATTCCTCTTCCTGGTGGGAAATGAGAGTTAAATTTGCCCGTCCAGACACCTCCAGCTAGCCTCTCATTGGTTCTCGCTATTCCTGTTCATCTTCCGCAGAAATTGCAAACTGGGCCAAACAGGAGGTTAAAGGGACTGACTCTCCAAGTTGGGAGAGTGTTAGTAAAGCGTCTGGAATGTTGCACCCGAGTACCAGGGGAGGAAAACTGAGACATATTTGAACATGTCTCCCGTTCACATGGTTGATCATACTCTGTGTTCCACATGCATGTTTAAGCTGAAGGAAGAATACTTTAAACATGGAGAGTTGAGACCCGTGTAATGGGTACCATGCAATATGACTTCAAAGGGTCTTCATTTGCTCACCAAACCTCTCCAATCCTATCAGTGCTGCGTTTATGCCCCTGTACACACGCTTGATTCTCTTTTGGAGACATAGCAATCCATAGGTTTTAAGATACTTACTAGTCAGGTACATTCTTAGGCGTTTAATATGGGGTTTTGAGTCCATTTCGTTGAGCAAGGAGTAGCTCTTGTATATTCCATATTTGGCTTAAGGAACTTTATCTGTGCTCATTTCAATCTCTGGTTTTATACAGCACCCCAACTCACCTTTCCCCGTAAGCAAGCATAAGTTGGTTTTCTAAATTTGAGACCCTGTTCTGTTTTGGAATGCAGATCCTGTGTAGCCAAGTTTACATTCCGTGTATTAGTGATATCTTATGATGTTTCTTTTTCTGTGTGACTTATTTCAGTTAGAATCATCGTACCTGAATCCACTCATTATGCTGCTACGGGCCTGATGACATAGATTTCATTGCTGAGTGATACTGCATTGTACGTAAGTACCACAAGTTCTTTATCCATTTTTCACTTTCTGTGATATTGAACTTGTACGGTAAACGAGGTTCTTGTAAACGGAGGCGTCCCAAACTTTGGGGTGGCTGTGTCTTTTTGATTTTAATTTCCCTAAGCTATAGGACCATAAGTGGAAGTGCCCTAGGCTCTGTTGCTTTGTTTTTTAGATGTTTCAGGAAACACCATACACTTCTCCCGAGTCATTGTTGGCAATTTACATCCCGCCCATCAGCATAACAAGGCTCCCAGTTCTCCATGGCCTGTCGTGCCTTTCTGGATTTTACACTTTTTTCAGATGGCCCTTTTGACCGGGGAGAAGTGAGACTTCATTGTAGTGCAGATTTCCTTTGCAAGCTTGCTGGGTTGGCCAAAAAGGGCGTATGCGTTTTTTCCTGAATATATTCAGGAAAAAACGCATACGCCCTTTTTGGCCAAGTGCATCATTGTGGACGTTCTGCCTCTTTTCCTATGCTTTCAATGCAATTCCAGTCTACCTTCTGAAATCGGTTTCCTGCAATTCTGCCCCGCTTTCAAGTCCTCTTGGCAGCCTTACTTCAGTCTATTTTTGGACGATAGCTCTCATTTATAACTCTGCAGGTTTGTGAATTACAGTGCCCCTGAGCTCCTTTCTTCAACTCGCTTTATTTTCAGCTGGCCGCAACACCGCAGGATGGCTTCAGGCCCTAATCTGGTTCTGGCCCGGCACGCTGAGCCTTTGGTTAATTCCTCTTCCTGGTGGGAAATGAGAGTTAAATTTGCCCGTCCAGACACCTCCAGCTAGTCTCTCATTGGTTCTCGCTATTCCTGTTCATCTTCTGCAGAAAGTGCAAACTGTGCCAAACAGGAGGTTAAAGGCGCTGACTCTCCAAGTGGGGAGAGTGTTAGTAAAGCGTCTGGAATGTTGCACCCGAGTACCAGGGGAGGAAAACTGAGACATATTTGAACACGTCTCCCGATCACATGGTTGATCATACTCTGGGTTCCACATGCATGTTTTAGCTGAAGGAAGAATACCTAAAACCTGGGTAGTTGAAACCCGTGGAATGGGTACCATGCAATATGACTTCAAAGGGTCTTCATTTGCTCACCGAACCTCTCCAATCCTATCACTGCTGCGTTTATGCCCCTGTACACATGCTTGATTCTCTTTCGGAGACATAGCAATCCATAGGTTTTAAGATACTTACTAGTCAGGTAGATTCTTAGGCGTTTAATATGCGGTGTTGAGTCCATTTCGTTGAGCAACGTGTAGCTCTTGTCTATTCCATATTTGGCATAAGGAACTTTATCTGTGCTCATTTCAATCTCTGGTTTTATGCAGCACCCCAACTCACCTTTACCCTTAAGCAACCATAAGTTGGTTTTCTAAATTTGAGACCCTGTTCTGTTTTGGAATGCAGTTCCTGTGTAGCCAAGTTTAATTCCGTGTATTAGTGATATCTTATGATGTTTCTTTTTCTGTGTGACTTATTTCAGTTAGAATCATCGTACCTGAATCCACTCATTGTGATGCTAAGGGCCTGATGACATAGATTTCATTGCTGAGTGATACTGCATTGTACGTAAGTACCACAAGTTCTTTATCCATTTCTCACTTTCTGCGATGTTGAACTTGTACTGTAAACGAGGTTGTTGTAAACAGAGGCGTCCCAAACTTTGGGGTGGCTGTGTCTTTTTGATTTTAATTTCCCTAAGCTATAGGACCATAAGTGGCAGTGCCCTAGGCTCTGTTGCTTTGTTTTTTAGATGTTTCAGGAAACACCATACACTTCTCCCGAGTGGTTGTTGGCAATTTACATCCCGCCCATCAGCATAACAAGGCTCCCAGTTCTCCATGGCCTGTCCTGCCTTTCTGGATTTTACACTTTTTTCAGATGGCCCTTTTGACCGGGGGGAAGTGAGACTTCATTGTAGTGCATATTTCCTTTGCAAGCTTGCTTGGTTGGCCAAAAAGGGCGTATGCGTTTTTTCCTGAATATATTCAGGAAAAAACGCATACGCCCTTTTTGGCCAAGTGCATCATTGTGGACGTTCTGCCTCTTTTCCTATGCTTTCAATGCAATTCCAGTCTACCTCCTGAAATCGGTTTCCTGCAATTCTGCCCCGCTTTCAAGTCCTCTTGGCAGCCTTACTTCAGTCTATTTTTGGACGATAGCTGTCATTTATAACTCTGCAGGTTTGTGAATTCCAGTGCCCCTGAGCTCCTTTCTTCAACTCGCTTTCTTTTGAGCTGGCCGCAACACCGCAGGATGGCTTCAGGCCCTAATCTGGTTCCGGCACGGCACGCTGAGCCTTTGGTTAATTCCTCTTCCTGGTGGGAAATGAGAGTTAAATTTGCCCGTCCAGACACCTCCAACTAGCCTCATTGGTTCTCGCTATTCCTGTTCATCTTCCGCAGGAATTGCAAACTGGGCCAAACAGGAGGTTAAAGGGACTGACTCTCCAAGTCGGGAGAGTGTTAGTAAAGTGTCTGGAATGTTGCACCCGAGTACCAGGGGAGGAAAACTGAGACATATTTGAACACGTCTCCCAATCACATGGTTGATCATACTCTAGGTTCCACATGCATGTTTTAGCTGAAGGAAGAATACCTTAAACCTGGTTAGTTGAAACCCGTGGAATGGGTACCATGCAATATGACTTCAAAGGGTCTTCATTTGCTCACCGAACCTCTCCAATCCTATCACTGCTGCGTTTATGCCCCTGTACACATGCTTGATTCTCTTTCGGAGACATAGCAATCCATAGGTTTTAAGATACTTACTAGTCAGGCACATTCTTAGGCGTTTAATATGGGGTGTTGAGTCCATTTCGTTGAGCAAGGAGTAGCTCTTGTCTATTCCATATTTGGCTAAAGGAACTTTATCTGTGCTCATTTCAATCTATGGTTTTATGCAGCACCCCAACTCACCTTTACCCTTAAGCAAGCATAAGTTGGTTTTCTAAATTTGAGACCCTGTTCTGTTCTGTAATTCAGTACCTGTGTAGCCAAGTTTCCATTCCGTGTATTACTGATATCTTATGATGTTTCTTTTTCTGTGTGACTTATTTTAGTTAGAATCATCATACCTGAATCCACTCATTGTGCTGCTAAGGGCCTGATGACACAGATTTCATTGCTGAGTGATATTGCTTTGTAAGTAAATACCACAACTTCTTTATCCATTTTTCACTTTCTGTGATGTTGAACTTGTACTGTAAACGAGGTTCTTGTAAACAGAGCCGTTCCAAACTTTGGGGTGGCTGTGTCTTTTTGATTTTAATTTCCCTAATCTATAGGACCATAAGTGGAAGTGCCCTAGGTTCTGTTGCTTTGTTTTTTAGATGTTTCAGGAAACACCATACACTTCTCCCGAGTGGTTGTTGGCAATTTACATCCCGCCCATCAGCATAACAAGGCTCCCAGTTCTCCATAGCCTGTCCTGCCTTTCTGGATTTTACACTTTTTTCAGATGGCCCTTTTGACCGGGGGGAAGTGAGACTTCATTGTAGTGCAGATTTCCTTTGCAAGCTTGCTTGGTTGGCCAAAAAGGGCGTATGCGTTTTTTCCTGAATATACTCAGGAAAAAACGCATACGCCCTTTTTGGCCAAGTGCATCATTGTGGACGTTCTGCCTCTTTTCCTATGCTTTCAATGCAATTCCAGTCTACCTCCTGAAATCGGTATCCTGCAATTCTGCCCCGCTTTCAAGTCCTCTTGGCAGCCTTACTTCAATCTATTTTTGGACGATAGCTGTCATTTATAACTCTGCAGGTTTGTGAATTACAGTGCCCCTGAGCTCCTTTCTTCAACTCGCTTTCTTGTGAGCTGGCCGCAACACCGCAGGATGGCTTCAGGCCCTAATCTGGTTCCGCTACGGCACGCTGAGCCTTTGGTTATTTCCTCTTCCTGGTGGGAAATGAGAGTTAAATTTGCCCGTCCAGACACCTCCAGCTAGCCTCTCATTGGTTCTCGCTATTCCTGTTCATCTTCCGCAGAAATTGCAAACTGGGCCAAACAGGAGGTTAAAGGCGCTGACTCTCCAAGTGGGGAGAGTGTTAGTAAAGCGTCTGGAATGTTGCACCCGAGGACCAGGGGAGGAAAACTGAGAGATATTTGAACACGTCTCCCGATCACATGGTTGATCATACTCTGGGTTCCACATGCAAGTTTTAGCTGAAGGAAGAATACCTAAAACCTGGGTAGTTGAAACCCGTGGAATGGGTACCATGCAATGTGACTTCAAAGGGTCTTCATTTGCTCACCGAACCTCTCCAATCCTATCACTGCTGCGTTTATGCCCCTGTACACATGCTTGATTCTCTTTCGCAGACATAGCAATCTATAGGTTTTAAGATACTTACTAGTCAGGTACATTCTTAGGCGTTTAATATGCGGTGTTGAGTCCATTTCGTTGAGCAAGGAGTAGCTCTTGTCAATTCCATATTTGGCTTAAGGAACTTTATCTGTGCTCATTTCAATCTCTGGTTTTATGCAGCACCCCAACTCACCTTTCCCCTTAAGCAAGCATAAGTTGGTTTTCTAAATTTGAGACCCTGTTCTTTTCTGTAATTCAGTTCCTGCGTAGCCAAGTTTACATTCCGTGTATTACTGATATCTTATGATGTTTCTTTTTCTGTGTGACTTATTTCAGTTAGAATCATCATACCTGAATCCACTCATTGTGCTGCTAAGGGCCTGATGACACAGATTTCATTGCTGAGTGATATTGCTTTGTAAGTAAATACCACAACTTCTTTATCCATTTTTCACTTTCTGCGATGTTGAACTTGTACTGTAAACGAGGTTCTTGTAAACAGAGCCGTTCCAAACTTTGGGGTGGCTGTGTCTTTTTGATTTTAATTTCCCTAAGCTATAGGACCATAAGTGGAAGTGCCCTAGGTTCTGTTGCTTTGTTTTTTAGATGTTTCAGGAAACACCATACACTTCTCCCGAGTGGTTGTTGGCAATTTACATCCTGCCCATCAGCATAACAAGGCTCCCAGTTCTCCATGGCCTGACCTGCCTTTCTGGATTTTACACTTTTTTCAGATGGCCCTTTTGACCGGGGGGAAGTGAGACTTCATTGTAGTGCAGATTTCCTTTGCAAGCTTGCTTGGTTGGCCAAAAAGGGCGTATGCGTTTTTTCCTGAATATATTCAGGAAAAAACGCATACGCCCTTTTTGGCCAAGTGCATCATTGTGGACGTTCTGCCTCTTTTCCTATGCTTTCCATACAATTCCAGTCTACCTCCTGAAATCGGTTTCCTGCAATTCTGCCCCGCTTTCAAGTCCTCTTGGCAGCCTTACTTCAGTCTATTTTTGGACGATAGCTGTCATTTATAACTCTGCAGGTTTGTGAATTACAGTGCCCCTGAGCTCCTTTCTTCAACTCGCTTTCCTGTGAGCTGGCCGCAACACCGCAGGATGGCTTCAGGCCCTAATCTGGTTCCGCTACGGCACGCTGAGCCTTTGGTTATTTCCTCTTCCTGGTGGGAAATGAGAGTTAAATTTGCCCGTCCAGACACCTCCAGCTAGCCTCTCATTGGTTCTCGCTATTCCTGTTCATCTTCCGCAGAAATTGCAAACTGGGCCAAACAGGAGGTTAAAGGCGCTGACTCTCCAAGTGGGGATAGTGATAGTAAAGCATCTGGAATGTTGCACCCGAGTACCAGGGGAGGAAAACTGAGACATATTTGAACACGTCTCCCGTTCACATGGTTGATCATACTTGGGTTCCACATGCATGTTTTAGCTGAAGGAAGAATACCTTAAACCTGGAGAGTTAAGACCCGTGTAATGGGTACCATGCAATATGACTTCAAAGTGTCTTCAATTGCTCACCGAACCTCTCCAATCCTATCACTGCTGCTTTTATGCCCCTGTACACATGCTTGATTCTCTTTCGGAGACATAGCAATCCATAGGTTTTAAGATACTTACTAGTCAGGTACATTCTTAGGCGTTTAATATGCGGTGTTGAGTCCATTTCGTTGAGCAAGGAGTAGCTCTTGTCTATTCCATATTTGACTTAAGGAACTTTATCTGTGCTCATTTCAATCTCTGGTTTTATGCAGCACCCCAACTCACCTTTACCCTTAAGCAAGCATAAGTTGGTTTTCTAAATTTGAGACCCTGTTCTGTTCTGTAATTCAGTTCCTGTGTAGCCAAGTTTACATTCCGTGTATTACTGATATCTTATGATGTTTCTTTTTCTGTGTGACTTATTTCAGTTAGAATCATCATACCTGAATCCACTCATTGTGCTGCTAAGGGCCTGATGACACAGATTTCATTGCTGAGTGATATTGCTTTGTAAGTAAACACCACAACTTCTTTATCCATTTTTCACTTTCTGCGATGTTGAACTTGTACTGTAAACGAGGTTCTTGTAAACAGAGCCGTTCCAAACTTTGGGGTGGCTGTGTCTTTTTGATTTTAATTTCCCTAAGCTATAGGACCATAAGTGGAAGTGCCCTAGGTTCTGTTGCTTTGTTTTTTAGATGTTTCAGGAAACACCATACACTTCTCCCGAGTGGTTGTTGGCAATTTACATCCCGCCCATCAGCATAACAAGGCTCCCAGTTCTCCATGGCCTGTCCTGCCTTTCTGGATTTTACACTTTTTTCAGATGGCCCTTTTGACCAGGGAGAAGTGAGACTTCATTGTAGTGCAGATTTCCTTTGCAAGCTTGCTTGGTTGGCCAAAAAGGGCGTATGCGTTTTTTCCTGAATATACTCAGGAAAAAACGCATACGCCCTTTTTGGCCAAGTGCATCATGGTGGACGTTCTGCCTCTTTTCCTATGCTTTCAATGCAATTCCAGTCTACCTCCTGAAATCGGTTTCCTGCAATTCTGCCCCACTTTCAACTCCTCTTGGCAGCCTTACTTCAGTCTATTTTTGGACGATAGCTGTCATTTATAACTCTGCAGGTTTGTGAATTACAGTGCCCCTGAGCTCCTTTCTTCAACTCGCTTTCTTGTGACCTGGCCGCAACACCGCAGGATGGCTTCAGGCCCTAATCTGGTTCCGGCACGGCACGCTGAGCCTTTGGTTAATTCCTCTTCCTGGTGGGAAATGAGAGTTAAATTTGCCCGTCCAGACACCTCCAGCTAGCCTCTCATTGGTTCTCGCTATTCCTGTTCATCTTCCGCAGAAATTGCAAACTGGGCCAAACAGGAGGTTAAAGGCGCTGACTCTCCAAGTGGGGAGAGTGTTAGTAAAGCGTCTGGAATGTTGCACCCGAGGACCAGGGGAGGAAAACTGAGAGATATTTGAACACGTCTCCCGATCACATGGTTGATCATACTCTGGGTTCCACATGCATGTTTTAGCTGAAGGAAGAATACCTAAAACCTGGGTAGTTGAAACCCGTGGAATGGGTACCATGCAATGTGACTTCAAAGGGTCTTCATTTGCTCACCGAACCTCTCCAATCCTATCACTGCTGCGTTTATGCCCCTGTACACATGCTTGATTCTCTTTCGGAGACATAGCAATCTATAGGTTTTAAGATACTTACTAGTCAGGTACATTCTTAGGCGTTTAATATGCGGTGTTGAGTCCATTTCGTTGAGCAAGGAGTAGCTCTTGTCAATTCCATATTTGGCTTAAGGAACTTTATCTGTGCTCATTTCAATCTCTGGTTTTATGCAGCACCCCAACTCACCTTTCCCCTTAAGCAAGCATAAGTTGGTTTTCTAAATTTGAGACCCTGTTCTTTTCTGTAATTCAGTTCCTGCGTAGCCAAGTTTACATTCCGTGTATTACTGATATCTTATGATGTTTCTTTTTCTGTGTGACTTATTTCAGTTAGAATCATCATACCTGAATCCACTCATTGTGCTGCTAAGGGCCTGATGACACAGATTTCATTGCTGAGTGATATTGATTTGTAAGTAAATACCACAACTTCTTTATCCATTTTTCACTTTCTGCGATGTTGAACTTGTACTGTAAACGAGGTTCTTGTAAACAGAGCCGTTCCAAACATTGGGGTGGCTGTGTCTTTTTGATTTTAATTTCCCTAAGCTATAGGACCATAAGTGGAAGTGCCCTAGGTTCTGTTGCTTTGTTTTTTAGATGTTTCAGGAAACACCATACACTTCTCCCGAGTGGTTGTTGGCAATTTACATCCCGCCCATCAGCATAACAAGGCTCCCAGTTCTCCATGGCCTGACCTGCCTTTCTGGATTTTACACTTTTTTCAGATGGCCCTTTTGACCAGGGGGAAGTGAGACTTCATTGTAGTGCAGATTTCCTTTGCAAGCTTGCTTGGTTGGCCAAAAAGGGCGTATGCGTTTTTTCCTGAATATATTCAGGAAAAAACGCATACGCCCTTTTTGGCCAAGTGCATCATTGTGGACGTTCTGCCTCTTTTCCTATGCTTTCCATACAATTCCAGTCTACCTCCTGAAATCGGTTTCCTGCAATTCTGCCCCGCTTTCAAGTCCTCTTGGCAGCCTTACTTCAGTCTATTTTTGGACGATAGCTGTCATTTATAACTCTGCAGGTTTGTGAATTACAGTGCCCCTGAGCTCCTTTCTTCAACTCGCTTTCCTGTGAGCTGGCCGCAACACCGCAGGATGGCTTCAGGCCCTAATCTGGTTCCGCTACGGCACGCTGAGCCTTTGGTTATTTCCTCTTCCTGGTGGGAAATGAGAGTTAAATTTGCCCGTCCAGACACCTCCAGCTAGCCTCTCATTGGTTCTCGCTATTCCTGTTCATCTTCCGCAGAAATTGCAAACTGGGCCAAACAGGAGGTTAAAGGCGCTGACTCTCCAAGTGGGGATAGTGATAGTAAAGCGTCTGGAATGTTGCACCCGAGTACCAGGGGAGGAAAACTGAGACATATTTGAACACGTCTCCCGTTCACATGGTTGATCATACTTGGGTTCCACATGCATGTTTTAGCTGAAGGAAGAATACCTTAAACCTGGAGAGTTAAGACCCGTGTAATGGGTACCATGCAATATGACTTCAAAGTGTCTTCAATTGCTCACCGAACCTCTCCAATCCTATCACTGCTGCTTTTATGCCCCTGTACACATGCTTGATTCTCTTTCGGAGACATAGCAATCCATAGGTTTTAAGATACTTACTAGTCAGGTACATTCTTAGGCGTTTAATATGCGGTGTTGAGTCCATTTCGTTGAGCAAGGAGTAGCTCTTGTCTATTCCATATTTGACTTAAGGAACTTTATCTGTGCTCATTTCAATCTCTGGTTTTATGCAGCACCCCAACTCACCTTTACCCTTAAGCAAGCATAAGTTGGTTTTCTAAATTTGAGACCCTGTTCTGTTCTGTAATTCAGTTCCTGTGTAGCCAAGTTTACATTCCGTGTATTACTGATATCTTATGATGTTTCTTTTTCTGTGTGACTTATTTCAGTTAGAATCATCATACCTGAATCCACTCATTGTGCTGCTAAGGGCCTGATGACACAGATTTCATTGCTGAGTGATATTGCTTTGTAAGTAAACACCACAACTTCTTTATCCATTTTTCACTTTCTGCGATGTTGAACTTGTACTGTAAACGAGGTTCTTGTAAACAGAGCCGTTCCAAACTTTGGGGTGGCTGTGTCTTTTTGATTTTAATTTCCCTAAGCTATAGGACCATAAGTGGAAGTGCCCTAGGTTCTGTTGCTTTGTTTTTTAGATGTTTCAGGAAACACCATACACTTCTCCCGAGTGGTTGTTGGCAATTTACATTCCGCCCATCAGCATAACAAGGCTCCCAGTTCTCCATGGCCTGTCCTGCCTTTCTGGATTTTACACTTTTTTCAGATGGCCCTTTTGACCAGGGAGAAGTGAGACTTCATTGTAGTGCAGATTTCCTTTGCAAGCTTGCTTGGTTGGCCAAAAAGGGCGTATGCGTTTTTTCCTGAATATACTCAGGAAAAAACGCATACGCCCTTTTTGGCCAAGTGCATCATTGTGGACGTTCTGCCTCTTTTCCTATGCTTTCAATGCAATTCCAGTCTACCTCCTGAAATCGGTTTCCTGCAATTCTGCCCCACTTTCAACTCCTCTTGGCAGCCTTACTTCAGTCTATTTTTGGACGATAGCTGTCATTTATAACTCTGCAGGTTTGTGAATTACAGTGCCCCTGAGCTCCTTTCTTCAACTCGCTTTCTTGTGACCTGGCCGCAACACCGCAGGATGGCTTCAGGCCCTAATCTGGTTCCGGCACGGCACGCTGAGCCTTTGGTTAATTCCTCTTCCTGGTGGGAAATGAGAGTTAAATTTGCCCGTTCAGACACCTCCAGCTAGTCTCTCATTGGTTCTCGCTATTCCTGTTCATCTTCCGCAGAAATTGCAAACTGGGCCAAACAGGAGGTTAAAGGGACTGACTCTCCAGGTTGGGAGAGTGTTAGTAAAGTGTCTGGAATGTTGCACCTGAGTACCAGGGTACGAAAACTGAGACATATTTGAACACGTCTCTCGATCACGTGGTTGATCATACTCTAGGTTCCACATGCATGTTTTAGCTGAAGGAAGAATACCTTAAACCTGGGTAGTTGAAACCCGTGGAATGGGTACCATGCAATATGACTTCAAAGGGTCTTCATTTGCTCACCGAACCTCTCCAATCCTATCACTGCTGCGTTTATGCCCCTGTACACATGCTTGATTCTCTTTCGGAGACATAGCAATCCATAGGTTTTAAGATACTTACTAGTCAGGTACATTCTTAGGCGTTTAATATGGGGTGTTGAGTCCATTTCATTGAGCAAGGAGTAGCTCTTGTCTATTCCATATTTGGCTTAAGGAACTTTATCTGTGCTCATTTCAATCTCTGGTTTTATGCAGCACCCCAACTCACCTTTACTCTTAAGCAAGAATAAGTAGGTTTTCTAAATTTGAGACCCTGTTCTGTTCTGTAATTCAGTTCCTGTGTAGCCAAGTTTACATTCCGTGTATTACTGATATCTTATGATGTTTCTTTTTCTGTGTGACTTATTTCAGTTAGAATCATCATACCTGAATCCACTCATTGTGCTGCTAAGGGCCTGATGACACAGATTTCATTGCTGAGTGATATTGCTTTGTAAGTAAATACCACAACTTCTTTATCCATTTTTCACTTTCTGCGATGTTGAACTTGTACTGTAAACGAGGTTCTTGTAAACAGAGCCATCCCAAACTTTGGGGTGGCTGTGTCTTTTTGATTTTAATTTCCCTAAGCTATAGGACCATAAGTGGAAGTGCCCTAGGCTCTGTTGCTTTGTTTTTTAGATGTTTCAGGAAACACCATACACTTCTCCAGAGTGGCTGTTGGCAATTTACATCCCGCCCATCAGCATAAGAAGGCTCCCAGTTCTCCATGGCCTGTCCTGCCTTTCTGGATTTACACTTTTTTCAGATGGCCCTTTTGACCTGGGGGAAGTGAGACTTCATTGTAGTGCAGATTTCCTTTGCAAGCTTGCTTGGTTGGCCAAAAAGGGCGTATGCGTTTTTTCCTGAATATATTCAGGAAAAAACGCATACGCCCTTTTTGGCCAAGTGCATCATTGTGGACGTTCTGCCTCTTTTCCTATGCTTTCAATGCAATTCCAGTCTACCTCCTGAAATCGGTTTCCTGCAATTCTGCCCCGCTTTCAAGTCCTCTTGGCAGCCTTACTTCAGTCTATTTTTGGACGATAGCTGTCATTTATAACTCTGCAGGTTTGTGAATTACAGTGCCCCTGAGCTCCTTTCTTCAACTCGATTTCTTGTGAGCTGGCCGCAACACCGCAGGATGGCTTCAGGCCCTAATCTTGTTCCGGCACGGCACGCTGAGCCTTTGCTTAATTCCTCTTCCTGGTGGGAAATGAGAGTTAAATTTGCCCGTCCAGACACCTCCAGCTAGTCTCTCATTGGTTCTCGCTATTCCTGTTCATCTTCCGCAGAAATTGCAAACTGGGCCAAACAGGAGGTTAAAGGGACTGACTCTCCAAGTCGGGAGAGTGTTAGTAAAGCGTCTGGAATGTTGCACCCGAGTACCAGGGTACGAAAACTGAGACATATTTGAACACGTCTCCCGATCACATGGTTGATCATACTCTGGGTTCCACATGCATGTTTTAGCTGAAGGAAGAATACCTAAAACCTGGGTAGTTGAAACCCGTGGAATGGGTACCATGCAATATGACTTCAAAGGGTCTTCATTTGCTCACGAACCTCTCCAATCCTATCACTGCTGCGTTTCTGCCCCTGTACACATGCTTGATTCTCTTTCAGAGACATAGCAATCCATAGGTTTTAAGATACTTACTAGACAGGTACATTCTTAGGCGTTTAATATGCGGTGTTGAGTCCATTTCGTTGAGCAAGGAGTAGCTCTTGTCTATTCCATATTTGGCTTAAGGAACTTTATCTGTGCTCATTTCAATCTCTGGTTTTATGCAGAACCCCAACTCACCTTTACTCTTAAGCAAGAATAAGTTGGTTTTCTAAATTTGAGACCCTGTTCTGTTCTGTAATTCAGTTCCTGTGTAGCCAAGTTTACATTCCGTGTATTACTGATATCTTATGATGTTTCTTTTTCTGTGTGACTTATTTCAGTTAGAATCATCATACCTGAATCCACTCATTGTGCTGCTAAGGGCCTGATGACACAGATTTCATTGCTGAGTGATATTGCTTTGTAAGTAAATACCACAACTTCTTTATCCATTTTTCACTTTCTGCGATGTTGAACTTGTACTGTAAACGAGGTTCTTGTAAACAGAGCCATTCCAAACTTTGGGGTGGCTGTGTCTTTTTGATTTTAATTTCCCTAAGCTATAGGACCATAAGTGGAAGTGCCCTAGGTTCTGTTGCTTTGTTTTTTAGATGTTTCAGGAAACACCATACACTTTTCCCGAGTGGTTGTTGGCAATTTACATCCCGCCCATCAGCATAACAAGGCTCCCAGTTCTCCATGGCCTGTCCTGCCTTTCTGGATTTTACACTTTTTTCAGATGGCCCTTTTGACCAGGGAGAAGTGAGACTTCATTGTAGTGCAGATTTCCTTTGCAAGCTTGCTTGCTTGGCCAAAAAGGGCGTATGCGTTTTTTCCTGAATATATTCAGGAAAAAACGCATACGCCCTTTTTGGCCAAGTGCATCATTGTGGACGTTCTGCCTCTTTTCCTATGCTTTCAATGCAATTCCAGTCTACCTCCTGAAATCGGTTTCCTGCAATTCTGCCCCACTTTCAAGTCCTCTTGGCAGCCTTACTTCAGTCTATTTTTGGACGATAGCTGTCATTTATAACTCTGCAGGTTTGTGAATTACAGTGCCCCTGAGCTCCTTTCTTCAACTCGCTTTCTTGTGACCTGGCCGCAACACCGCAGGATGGCTTCAGGCCCTAATCTGGTTCCGACACGGCACGCTGAGCCTTTGGTTAATTCCTCTTCCTGGTGGGAAATGAGAGTTAAATTTGCCCGTTCAGACACCTCCAGCTAGTCTCTCATTGGTTCTCGCTATTCCTGTTCATCTACCGCAGAAATTGCAAACTGGGCCAAACAGGAGGTTAAAGGGACTGACTCTCCAGGTCGGGAGAGTGTTAGTAAAGCGTCTGCAATGTTGCACCTGAGTACCAGGGTACGAAAACTGAGACATATTTGAACACGTCTCCCGATCACGTGGTTGATCATACTCTAGGTTCCACATGCATGTTTTAGCTGAAGGAAGAATACCTAAAACCTGGGTAGTTGAAACCCGTGGAATGGGTACCATGCAATATGACTTCAAAGGGTCTTCATTTGCTCACCGAACCTCTCCAATCCTATCACTGCTGCGTTTCTGCCCCTGTACACATGCTTCATTCTCTTTCGGAGACATAGCAATCCATAGGTTTTAAGATACTTACTAGACAGGTACATACTTAGGCGTTTAATATGCGGTGTTGAGTCCATTTCGTTGAGCAAGGAGTAGCTCTTGTCTATTCCATATTTGGCTTAAGGAACTTTATCTGTGCTCATTTCTATCTCTGGTTTTATGCAGCACCCCAACTCACCTTTACCCTTAAGCAAGCATAAGTTGGTTTTCTAAATTTGAGACCCTGTTCTGTTCTGTAATTCAGTTCCTGTGTAGCCAAGTTTCCATTCCGTGTATTACTGATATCTTATGATGTTTCTTTTTCTGTGTGACTTATTTCAGTTAGAATCATCATACCTGAATCCACTCATTGTGCTGCTAAGGGCCTGATGACACAGATTTCATTGCTGAGTGATATTGCTTTGTAAGTAAATACCACAACTTTTTTATCCATTTTTCACTTTCTGCGATGTTGAACTTGTACTGTAAACGAGGTTCTTGTAAACAGAGGCGTCCCAAACTTTGGGGTGGCTGTGTCTTTTTGATTTTAATTTCCCTAAGCTATAGGACCATAAGTGGAAGTGCCCTAGGTTCTGTTGCTTTGTTTTTTAGATGTTTCAGGAAACACCATACACTTCTCCCAAGTGGTTGTTGGCAATTTACATCCCGCCCATCAGCATAACAAGGCTCCCAGTTCTCCATGGCCTGTCCTGTCTTTCTGGATTTTACACTTTTTTCAGATGGCCCTTTTGACCGGGTGGAAGTGAGACTTCATTGTAGTGCAGATTTCCTTTGCAAGCTTGCTTGGTTGGCCAAAAAGGGCGTATGCGTTTTTTCCTGAATATATTCAGGAAAAAACGCATACGCCCTTTTTGGCCAAGTGCATCATTGTGGACGTTCTGCCTCTTTTCCTATGCTTTCAATGCAATTCCAGTCTTCCTCCTGAAATCGGTTTCCTGCAACTCTGCCCCGCTTTCAAGTCCTCTTGGCAGCCTTACTTCAGTCTATTTTTGGACGATAGCTGTCATTTATAACTCTGCAGGTTTGTGAATTACAGTGCCCCTGAGCTCCTTTCTTCAACTCGCTTTCTTTTGAGCTGGCCGCAACACCGCAGGATGGCTTCAGGCCCTAATCTGGTTCCGGCACGGCACGCTGAGCCTTTGGTTAATTCCTCTTCCTGGTGGGAAATGAGAGTTAAATTTGCCCGTCCAGACACCTCCAGCTAGTCTCTCATTGGTTCTCACTATTCCTGTTCATCTTCCGCAGAAATTGCAAACTGGGCCAAACAGGAGGTTAAAGGGATTGACTCTCCAAGTCGGGAGAGTGTTAGTAAAGCGTCTGGAATGTTGCACCCGAGTACCAGGGTACGAAAACTGAGACATATTTGAACACGTCTCCCGATCACATGGTTGATCATACTCTGGGTTCCACATGCATGTTTTAGCTGAAGGAAGAATACCTAAAACCTGGGTAGTTGAAACCCGTGGAATGGGTACCATGCAATATGACTTCAAAGGGTCTTCATTTGCTCACCGAACCTCTCCAATCCTATCACTGCTGCGTTTCTGCCCCTGTACACATGCTTGATTCTCTTTCGGAGACATAGCAATCCATAGGTTTTAAGATACTTACTAGTAAGGTACATTCTTAGGCGTTTAATATGGGGTGTTGAGTCCATTTCGTTGAGCAAGGAGTAGCTCTTGTCTATTCCATATTTGGCTTAAGGAACTTTATCTGTGCTCATTTCAATCTCTGGTTTTATGCAGCACCCCAACTCACCTTTCCCCTTAAGCAAGCATAAGTTGGTTTTCTAAATTTGAGACCCTGTTCTGTTCTGTAATTCAGTTCCTGTGTAGCCAAGTTTACATTCCGTGTATTACTGATATCTTATGATGTTTCTTTTTCTGTGTGACTTATTTCAGTTAGAATCATCGTACCTGAATCCACTCATTATGCTGCTACGGGCCTGATGACATAGATTTCATTGCTGAGTGATACTGCATTGTACGTAAGTACCACAAGTTCTTTATCCATTTTTCACTTTCTGTGATATTGAACTTGTACGGTAAACGAGGTTCTTGTAAACGGAGGCGTCCCAAACTTTGGGGTGGCTGTGTCTTTTTGATTTTAATTTCCCTAAGCTATAGGACCATAAGTGGAAGTGCCCTAGGCTCTGTTGCTTTGTTTTTTAGATGTTTCAGGAAACACCATACACTTCTCCTGAGTGGCTGTTGGCAATTTACATCCCGCCCATCAGCAAAACAAGGCTCCCAGTTCTCCATGGCCTGTCCTGCCTTTCTGGATTTTACACTTTTTTCAGATGGCCCTTTTGACCGGGGGGAAGTGAGACTTCATTGTAGTGCAGATTTCCTTTGAAAGCTTGCTTGGTTGGCCAAAAAGGGTGTATGCGTTTTTTCCTGAATATATTCAGGAAAAAACGCATACGCCCTTTTTGGCCAAGTGCATCATTGTGGACGTTCTGCCTCTTTTCCTATGCTTTCAATGCAATTCCAGTCTACCTCCTGAAATCGGTTTCCTGCAATTCTGCCCCGCTTTCAAGTCCTCTTGGCAGCCTTACTTCAGTCTATTTTTGGACGATAGCTGTCATTTATAACTCTGCAGGTTTGTGAATTACAGTGCCCCTGAGCTCCTTTCTTTAACTCGCTTTCTTTTGAGCTGGCCGCAACACCGCAGGATGGCTTCAGGCCCTAATCTGGTTCCGGCACGGCACGATGAGCCTTTGGTTAATTCCTCTTCCTGGTGGGAAATGAGAGTTAAATTTGCCCGTCCAGACACCTCCAGCTAGTCTCTCATTGGTTCTCCCTATTCCTGTTCATCTTCCGCAGAAATTGCAAACGGGGCCAAACAGGA
Source organism: Delphinus delphis (assembly GCF_949987515.2). Lineage (NCBI taxonomy): Eukaryota > Metazoa > Chordata > Mammalia > Artiodactyla > Delphinidae > Delphinus > Delphinus delphis. Next base: position 378,531 of record NW_027192816.1, read on the forward strand.
GGTTAAAGGCGCTGACTCTCCAAGTCGGGAGAGTGTTAGTAAAGGGTCTGAAATGTTGCACCCGAGTACCAGGGGAGGAAAACTGAGACATATTTGAACACGTCTCCCGTTCACACGGTTGATCATACGCGGGGTTCCACATGCATGTTTTAGCTGAAGGAAGAATACCTTAAACCTGGAGAGTTGAGACCCGTGTAATGGGTACCATGCAATATGACTTCAAAGGGTCTTCATTTGCTCACCGAACCTCTCCAATCCTATCACTGCTGCGTTCATGCCCCTGTCCACATGCTTGATTCTCTTTCGGAGACATAGCAATCCATAGGTTTTAAGATACTTACTAGTCAGGTACATTCTTAGGCGTTTAATATGCGGTGTTGAGTCCATTTCGTTGAGCAAGGAGTAGCTCATGTCTATTCCATATTTGGCTTAAGTAACTTTATCTGTGCTCATTTCAATCTCTGGTTTTATGCAGCACCCCAACTCACCTTTACCCTTAAGCAAGCATAAGTTGGTTTTCTAAATTTGAGACCCTGTTCTGTTCTGTAATTCAGTTCCTGTGTAGCCAAGTTTACATTCCGTGTATTACTGATATCTTATGATGTTTCTTTTTCTGTGTGACTTATTTCAGTTAGAATCATCATACCTGAATCCACTCATTGTGATGCTACGGGCCTGATGACTTAGATTTCATTGCTGAGTGATATTGCTTTGTAAGTAAATACCACAAGTTCTTTATCCATTTTTCACTTTCTGCGATGTTGAACTTGTACTGTAAACGAGGTTCTTGTAAACAGAGGCGTCCCAAACTTTGGGGTGGCTGTGTCTTTTTGATTTTAATTTCCCTAAGCTATAGGACCATAAGTGGCAGTACCCTAGGCTCTGTTGCTTTGTTTTTTAGATGTTTCAGGAAACACCATACACTTCTCCCGAGTGTCTGTTTGCAATTTACATCCCGCCCATCAGCATAACAAGGCTCCCAGTTCTCCATGGCCTGTCCTGCCTTTCTGGATTTTACACTTTTTTCAGATGGCCCTTTTGACCGGGGGGAAGTGAGACTTCATTGTAGTGCAGATTTCCTTTGCAAGCTTGCTTGGTTGGCCAAAAAGGGCGTATGCGTTTTTTCCTGAATATATTCAGGAAAAAACGCATACGCCCTTTTTGGCCAAGTGCATCATTGTGGACGTTCTGCCTCTTTTCCTATGCTTTCAATGCAATTCCAGTCTACCTCCTGAAATCGGTTTCCTGCAATTCTGCCCCGCTTTCAAGTCCTCTTGGCAGCCTTACTTCAGTCTATTTTTGGACGATAGCTGTCATTTATAACTCTGCAGGTTTGTGAATTACAGTGCCCCTGAGCTCCTTTCTTCAACTCGCTATCTTGTGACCTGGCCGCAACACCGCAGGATGACTTCAGGCCCTAATCTGGTTCTGGCACGGCACGCTGAGCCTTTGGTTAATTCCTCTTCCTGGTGGGAAATGAGAGTTAAATTTGCCCATCCAGACACCTCCAGCTAGTCTGTCATTGATTCTCGCTATTCCTGTTCATCTTCCACAGAAATTGCAAACTGGGCCAAACAGGAGGTTAAAGGGACTGACTCTCCAAGTGGGGAGAGTGTTAGTAAAGCGTCTGGAATGTTTCACCCGAGTACCAGGGGAGGAAAACTGAGACATATTTGAACACGTCTCCCGATAACATGGTTGATCATACTCTAGGTTCCACATGCATGTTTTAGCTGAAGGAAGAATACCTTAAACCTGGGTAGTTGAAACCCGTGGAATGGGTACCATGCAATATGACTTCAAAGGGTCTTCATTTGCTCACGAACCTCTCCAATCCTATCACTGCTGCGTTTATGCCCCTGTACCCATGCTTGATTCTCTTTCGGAGACATAGCAATCCATAGGTTTTAAGATACTTACTAGTCAGGTACATTCTTAGGCGTTTAATATGCGGTGTTGAGTCCATTTCGTTGAGCAAGGAGTAGCTCTTGTCTATTCCATATTTGGCTTAAGGAACTTTATCTGTGCTCATTTCAATCTCTGGTTTTATGCAGCACCCCAACTCACCTTCCCCCTTAAGCAAGCATAAGTTGGTTTTCTAAACTTGAGACACTGTTCTGTTCTGTAATTCAGTTCATGTGTAGCCAAGTCGACATTCTGTGTATTAATGATACCTTATGATGTTTCTTTTCTGTGTGACTTATTTCAGTTCGAATCATCATACCTGGATCCACTCATTATGCTGCTACGGGCCTGATTACATAGATTTCATTGCTCAGTGATATTGCATTGTACGTAAGTACCACAAGTTCTTTATCCATTTTTCACTTTCTGCGATATTGAACTTGTACCGTAAACGAGGTTCTTGTAAACAGAGCCGTCCTAAACTTTGGGGTGGCTGTGTCTTTTTGATTTTAATTTCCCTAAGCTATAGGACCATAAGTGGAAGTGCCCTAGGCTCTGTTGCTTTGTTTTTTAGATGTTTCAGGAAACACCATACACTTCTCCAGAGTGGCTGTTGGCAATTTACATCCCGCCCATCAGCATAAGAAGGCTCCCAGTTCTCCATGGCCTGTCGTGCCTTTATGGATTTTACACTTTTTTCAGATGGCCCTTTTGACCGGGGGGAAGTGAGACTTCATTGTAGTGCAGATTTCCTTTGCAAGCTTGCTTGGTTGGCCAAAAAGGGCGTATGCGTTTTTTCCTGAATATATTCAGGAAAAAACGCATACGCCCTTTTTGGCCAAGTGCATCATTGTCGAGTTTCTGACTCTCTTCATATGCTTTCAATGCAATTCCAGTCTACCTCCTGAAATCGGTTTCCTGCAATTCTGCCTTGCTTTCAATGCCTCTTCATAGCCTTACCTCAATATATTTTTTAAAAATAGTTGGCCTTTATAACTCTGCAGGTTTTTGAATTGCAGTGGCCCTTAGCTCCATTTTTTAGCTCTTATTTTTGTGGTCTTGCCCCATAACCACAGGATTCCTTGAAGCCCTATTTTTCTTCTGGGGCACCTTGCTGTGCCTTTGGTTAATTCTTCTTACTGATGTGATATTAGAGTGACATGTGCCCATTGAAACCGCTACAGCTAGTTTCTCACTGGTTCCCCCTATTCCCGTTCATCCTCTGCACTAACTGCAGACTGTGCGATACCAGAACTTAAAGGCATTGACTCCATGTGGGGATGTTGTTAGTAAAGCGGCTGGAATGTCGATCCGGAGCCCCAGGAGAGGAAAAATGAGGTGCGTTTTAGAAACCTTTCCCGATCATATGGTATACCAGTCGCTGGGTTTCCCAAGCATGGTTTAGCTGTAGGAAGATTCCCTTCAACCTGGAGTGTTGGGACCCTTGGACTGAGTAGCATGAAGTATTGCATTAAACTTTCGGCAGTTGCTCACCAAAGCTCACCAATCCTGTCAGCCCCAAGTGTCCAGCCTTATGTCTTATCCAGCTGTGGGTTTATATGTGGTCAATCCAGGTTGCATCACAGCCCCTGAGTGAATTTTGTAAGAATTTTTCTCTCTTTCATTGTTTCAGCGTTTTGTTTTTAAAATTTATTTCTATAATGGGGTTTAGCTCCTTTTCACTGCTGTGTTTGTGCCGCTCTGCACACACTTGATTCCCTTATGGAGATATATCAATACATGGGTTTTAAGATTCTTATTCCTCAGATATATTTCTCTGCGGTGTATAGGGTGTGTTGAGGCCAGTTCATTGAGCAAGGTGTAGATCTTGTCTAATACCTATTTGGTTTATTGAACGGTATCTGTGCTAATTTCAAACTCTGGTTTTATGCATCACCCCACCTCTCCTTTCCCCTTAAGCTGACATAAGTGTGTTTTCTAAATGTGAGACACTGTTCTGTTCTGTAATTCATTTCTTGTGCAGCCATATTTACCCTCCCTCTATAAGTGATATCTTATGATATGTTTCTTTTTCTGTTTGACTTATTTCAAGTAGTATTATCGGACCTAAATCCACTCTTTATCCTTCTACTAGCCTTATTACATTGATTTCATGGTGAAGAGATATTCCATTGTACATAAGTACCACATCTTCTTTATCCATTGTTCTCTTTCCTGGGATATTTAAGGTGTACTGAAGTTGAGGTTCTTGTAAACAGAGTAGCCCTAAACTGTGGTGTGCTTGTGTCTTGTTGATTTTTAGACTTCCCTAGATATACTCCCATGATTGGAAGTGTCCTATGCTCTGTAGCTCTGTTTTTTAGATGATTTAGGAACCACCATACGCTTCTCCAGAGTGGCTCTCGGCAGTTCACACACTGCCCATCAGCGTATAAAGGCTCCCTGTTCTCCATGGCCTGTCCTGCATTTCTGGTTTTTACAATTTTTTAGGATGACCCTTTTGACCGGTGGGAAGTGAGACTTCTTTGTTGTGCACATTTGCATTGCTTGCTTGCTTCGTTGCCCATAAAGTGCGTATGCGCTTTTTCCTGGATATAATCAGGAAAAAACGCATACGCCCTTTTGGGCCAACTGCATCATTGTCGAAATTCTGCCGCTTTTCATGTGCGTTAAAGACGAGTCCAATCTATCTCTTGAAATCTGTTTCTTGCAATTCTGTCTTGCATTCAGATCCTCTTCTTTGCCTTACCTCAACATATTTTTGGACGTTAGTTTTCATTTATAACTCTGCAGGTTTGTGAATTGCAGTGACCCTGAGCTCCATTTTTTAAGTTGTTCTTTTGTGAGCTGGCCTCAAACCCGCAGGATTGCTTCAGGCCCTATTTTGGCTCCGGCGAGGCAGGCTGAGCCTTTCTTTAATTCTTATTCTTAATGGGAAATTAGAGTGATATGTGCCCGTCCAAACCCCTACAACTCTTCTCTCATTGGTTCCCCCTCTTCCCGTTCATCCTCCTCACAATTTGCAAAATGTGTGAAACAGAAGTTTAAATGTGCTGATTCTCCAAGTGGGGAGATTCTAAGTAGCGTGGCTGGAATGGTGAACAGGAGCACCAGGAGAGGATAAATGAGGTGCATTTTAGACACATCTCCCGATCACATGGTGTACAGTCCTCTGGGTTTTCCATGCATGTTTTAGCTGTAGGAAGATCCCTTGAACCTGCAGATTTGGGACCCATTGAATGGGTACCAGGTAGTATTACTTTAAAGGGTGTGCATTTCCTCACCCAACCTCACATTTCTCTTAGCGCAAACAGTTTCCAGCCTTATGTCTCATCCTGCTGTGGGTCTAGATGTGTTCAATCCATGTTGCATCACCGTCCCTGAGGAAAAGTTGTAAGAGGTTTTCTCTGTCTCTCTGTCGTTTATTTTTTTCAATTTATTACTATATTGGTTACAGCTGATTTTCAAAGCTCTGTTTCTTGCTGCTGTATATCCACTTGATTCGCGTACAGAGAGACATCAATAAATTCTTTTTCAGATTCTTACCAGTCGTATATATTCTTTTCCGGTGACTTGAGTGTGCTGAGTGCAGTTCTTTTAGCTACCGTGTAGGCCTTGTTGATTATCAGTTTGGTATTTGGAATGGTATCTTTGCTAATTTCAACCTCCTGGATGATGCCTCACCCCTCCCCACCTTTCCCGTTTAGCAGCCTTATGCGTGTTTTCTACATATTTGACTATGTTTTTGTTTTGTAATTTATTTCATGTGTAGCCATTTTGGATTCCACCTTTAAGTGATATCTTATGATATGTGTCTTTTTCTTTTTGAATTCTGTCACTTAGAATGATCATACGTAACTCCTCCGGAGTTGTTACAACTGGCCATATTTCATTGATTTCCAGGCTGAATAATATTCCACTCTACCTAAGTACCACATCTCTATCCATTTTTCCCCTCCAGAGACATTTAAGTTATATCCTAGTCGAGGATCTTTTAAACAGAGAGGGGGTAAACATTGGGGTGCCTGTGTCCTCTCGATTTTTGTTTTTCCCAAGATATACGCCCATGAGTGCAAGTGCCCTATGCTCTGTAGCTCATTTTTTAGATGCTTTAGTAAACACAATACACTTCTCCAGAATGGCCGTTGGCAATATACATTTCCACTATAAGTCTCACAGGGCTCCCTCTTCTCGTTGCCCTGTCCTGCATTTCTGTTGTTTACGCTTTATGAGGATGGCTCTTCTGACTGATGCGAAGTGATATCTTTTGTAGTATTGACTTCCAGTGCCCACCTGTTTGGTTGGCTAAAAAAGTGTATGCCCTTTTCTTGAATATATACAGAAAAGAACGCATACACCCTTTTTGGCCAACTGCAATGTTGGCAATGTTCAGCTCCTTTTCTTGTGCTTAATGGCGAGTCCTTTCTACCTCCTCAAATCCCTTTCCTGCCATTCTCCCTTGCTTACAAGTCCTTTTCTCTGACTTTCCTCAAGACATTTTTCAGTGATGGATATTTTCAACTCTGCAGTTTTGTGAATTTTACTGCCCCTGAGTTCCATTGTTCAACTCGTGTTTATGGGAACTGGCCACAAAGCAGCGGGATTTCCTCAAGCCCTATACTGTTTCCATGGGCAACCCTAGCCTTTGGTCAATTCGTCTTCCTGATTGGAAATTAGAGTGACATGTGCCTGTCTGAACACCTAGGACTTGTCTCTCATTGTTCCTCATCCTTCCGCTTCATCCTCTGGACAAATTCCAAACTGTACGCAACAGGATGTTGACAGTGCTGACATCTCCAAGTGGGGAGACTGTTAGTAAAGACGCTGGAGGGGTGAACCCGAGCACCAGGAGATGAGGAGATGAGATGCCTTTTCCAAACTCTTCCCGATCAGACGGTATACCATCCTCTGGGTGTGACAGACATGTTTTAGCAGTAGGAAGAGTCCCATTCATGTAAGGAGAACACCAGGGCTTTTTCAAAATCAGTGTCTCCCCGAAACCCAAACTGGGGAAGTTTTTAAGCTACGGCTACACATATGTTCATTAAGGGCCTTGGGAAGTAGGCAGAGTCCAAACTTTAGATGATTGAAGTCTTCAGGGTCAGAAGCACTCACCACCAGCTTCCCTTAGGCTACACTTTAACTGTCATTGATAGATGATGTCAATAAAAATATCTATTCTTTTTCAGATTATTTCCCCTTATAGGTTATTGCAAAATGTTGAGTGTAGTTCCCTGTGCTATACAGTAGTTCCTTGTTGATGATCTATTTTATACATAGCAGTGTGTATGTGTTCATTCCAAACTGTTAATTTATCCCTCCTCCCACCTTTCCCCTTTGGTAATAATAAATTATAAGATTTTATACTTCTCAGAAATGGGGGAGCCGAAAGAGAGGTATCATTTTCAATGGAAAAGCATTTAAAACAAGATTGAAGGTTTAACCAAGATTATTAGCTGTACATCCTTGGAAAGAAATCACTTCGTTTCTCTAATATTGACCTGACAAATAAGACAAACCTTTTCGCTGAACTTGCTTATAAAAAGTGATGGAAATATCAAATGGAAGTGTTAAAAACATCTTATTTTACCCGAGCCTTATACACTGTTCTATGTTAACTACAGTTTGGCTCACACATCTGTTCATTGAGGTTACAATAGTCTCAATTTCTGTTACTGATCCTCCAGAGTGGACCCCAACAAGTGTCCCCCTGCCCAGTGTCATTGGGGCCAACAGATCGAGACTGAGTTTGGTTCACAAGCAAAGGAAACTTTATATTTTGATCAGAGAATGGAGAGGTGAGAGCATGCACTACCCCGTGGGCTGTGGGCTGGGCTGCTGTGTAGAGATCCTGTCAGAGTCAGTGGGAGGGAGGGAGGCGGCGGAGCTCTCGAGGGCCGGGTTGGCTGTAGCTCAGGCTCTATATCGTGGAGTCTGCACTGGGCCCCAGGAGCTGAGGTGTCGACCCAGCCATTCTGCACTAGGAAATCTGGTCTGAAGTGCCGGGTGTGGAACCTCTGCATGCGGGACCCTAGGAGCACGTGAAATTAGACAAAGCACAAAGGATAAAAAAGGTTAGACTTGACTTTATTGCCCAGATTCTATTTTTATCTCCCAGGGATTTTTAATGGGCTTTGCTGGGGACAAACCCCTCCTCTGCCTTTTGTCCCGTTCCTCATTCTTGGAGTGCTGAGGGTGCAGACCCTTCTTCTGTAACTGCTGAGTGCTGAGTTGGGAGCCCTCATACCCTGGGGCGAGGGTCAGAGCTTCTCCCCAGCAGCCTCCCGGTGACGTTGATTGTCCCCAGGACCCCTGCCTCCCTGCTCGTCCACCTGAGCACCAGCATTGGAAGTGTTATAGATTCTAATGACCTTTAAGGGTCCAGGAAAGAGATGTGCAGAGACGCTGTGGGGGCCGGTTTCACCCCGTCCCACATTTGTTCGGCCACCTTAGGCTGACCGTCTCTGCCAGCCTAGATGCTCTGACCAGTAGTCTGCGCTTTCTTCAGTTAGGCCCCTGAATTAACGTACAAACAGCACCAGGTGTCAGAGCCCTGCCCGCTCAACTCCCAGACAGTCCAGGGTCAGTGGTGACCAAGGACCATGATGGCTACTGAGTCAACAGCCTTTTGAAGTAAACAGGAGTCCAGCCGGTCTTATTGGCCACCATCATCACGGTGTCTGTCGGCTTTTCTATGGTGACAGTGTGGTATACTGTTCCCCCGCCAAGATTATTAGCTCCCCTCTGGGTGCAGTAAGTCCTGCAAGCAGTAGTCTACTCTTTTGGGACACACTCTTGTTGTTTTATGAGAGAAACTCCAGGTCAAGTGATGTTCACACGAGTCGTCATGGTGCCCTGTTGCCCCCGGTTATCTCTCTGGATGTTGGAGTTGGAGGGCCTCCTCACTCGAGGTCGGTGTGCCCACGGAGCGAACCCTGCAACTTCAGGGCATGGTTGGTGGTTAGGATCACCACGTGGGGTCCTTTTCCCTTAGGAGGGAGGTGGCCTTTTGGGCTGCTGATTTCCAGGTTTTTAGATACCGCCAGTATCTTGGCCAGATGTGGCAGTGGGCCAAGCCCCTTAGTGACCATAGTTTATCCTACCTGGATGGCATTCTTGCATTGTTCCATTTCAAGTGGTCCCAGTTTTTGCACTAATTCTCCAATGGCGATTCACCTTTCACCGGGAATGTAAAGGTCAAAGGGTTTAGCTAAATTAGGGAGTTCCAGGGCAAGGGTCTGAATTGACTGCTCTTTCCATTCTTGAAAGGCCACTTCTGGATTCTATTCAAAAGGATCATCATCTTTTCCTTTCAGTGTTTCATATAGAGGCCCAGCTAGTAGACTGTAGTTAGGGATCCAGAAGCAGCAAACCCTGGCCTCCCCAGGAACCCCTAAGCTGTCTTCTAGTTTTAGAAAGGGGTAAGGCTGAAAATGGTTTCTTCCCTTTCCTGGGATGGGCTTCTCTGACCTTCTGTGAGAATGAAGCCCAGGCAGGTCACCGCAGTCTGTGATATTTGAGCTTTTTCTTGGACAACTTCTATCCTTTATTGGCTTGGTAGTTCAGAGGCCTCCTTAGTAGGGCTGGTGATCAGAATGTCGTCTGCATATTGAAGGAGGGTTTCCTTTTCCAGAGGTAGAACTTTTAGGTCTTTAGCTAAGCTTTCCCCAAAGATGGTGTGGGAATTTTTGCACCCTTGGGGCCAGACGGCCCGGAAGTATTGTTTTAGTTGTATGTTGAGTCCTGCCACTCACAAGCCAAAATTTCTTGTGACTCTGGGACTAATGGAATACAAAAGAAGGCATCATTGAAGACTAATACAGAATACCATGTCCTGGTGGTTGGTAGAATGACCAGCAGGGTGTAGGAATTAGGAGCAACTGGAGGTATATCCTCGGTGGCTTCACTGACTGTCCTGACATCCTTTACCAGGTCCCCAGCAGCCCATGGGGCTCTCGTGGTCAGACCAATCCCAGAATATGGAGCTCACCTGGGCAGGTACCCCACCCCCACCCCAGCCCACGGGGCTCTCGTGGTCAGGCCCCTCCCAGGATACAGAGCTACCCTTGCAGGTACCGTGGCAGGGCTGGGCACACAGGAACCGTGCACATAGCCCTCATTGCAGAGCACCCCCAGCTCACCTGTCGCTCAGAGCTGACACAGAGCACCTCAGAGCAGGACTTGAACTAACAAACAGCAGCTGCGACAGGTCTGTGACCCTGGGCATCACTCCGTGAGGCCTCCCTCCACCTGGTCTTCCAGAGACTTCCACTGCACCCGGGGCACCAGGCCTCTGTCTCCAACCACCACCCACCCCTCCTCTGCCTGACTCCTGGGTTCCTCTCATTGGGAGAGGGTTTTCTTGAAGTTGTCTCCCACTCATGGGCCAGATAAAATGATTAGAAAACAAGCCAAAGCTGCAGCCCCTTGTCTATCCTGACTCTCAGGAGCCCACACCTGTTCCTTGGACCTGGCCGGTTCAGCAAGTTCCATTTTCTGCAACTGTGAGCCCCTGAGGGGTGATGATTGGCTGACCTGGGCAGCCTTACCGTGCCGGCCAGCCCTCCCCAGGTGTGCCTGGGTTGAGATCAATATAAATACCACTCCAGGCAGCAAGAGCCCCTGCAGCCGTGCCTGACGCCATTTTCTCTGCCCTGTCAGCAGTCTCGGGGCTGGGCTGGTGGGAGGGAGTGAGAGGCCACGGCTTTGTGGGTGGCCCAGTGTGAGTGGGGCTCTGCTGGACTTTCTGCAGCAGTTGCCAGGCTGCCACCTGCTAAAGAAGAGGATGTGTCACCCATACCTGCTGCTGGAATTTCTCCCTGGGCAGAGGTGAGGAAGGAAAAAAGCAGTGGGGGCAGGGACAGGACGGGTATCTCAGGCAGGGAAATGGAAATCTTCCAGAAGAGCACCCAGGGCCAGGACCATCCTGGCTGGCCTGCAGGCACCAAGTCGGCCGGCATGCTGTCACTCGTGTGGCTCTATGGCCCTTCCTCTAGGCTTTCAAGTCCTTGTATATATTCAGGTGTTTTACCTGGGACGGGTGGGAATAGTTCAGCAGCAACTGGCCTGGGGCTCAGCTCACGTTTACTCACAGATGCCTCGGCACGGTGCCCCAGCTTTGCAATGAGGACGCTTGTTGCGTGGGGGCTGCTGGCTGAATGGGAGACGATTCCCCACCACTGACCAACTTCAGAATTGTTTACAACTGGAGCAAGTGCCCTGATACGGTTTTCCTCTGTGTAACTGGTGGGTTCTGTGTTTTTTTTCTCTTTTTCGTTTTTGGTTCAAGGTAGATTTTATTCCTCTTTTTTGTATTTACAGATATAAGCATGGAAATAATTTATTCATATAAATACATGTATGTGCAGGGAATAATTGTTTTTTCTGTTTTATTTTTTAAATTTTACTTCTTTTTAATTTTGAATTTTATTTTATATTTTTATACAGCAGGTTCTTATTGGTTATCTATTTTATACATATAAATGTATACATGCCAATCCCAGTCTCTCAACTCCTCCCACCACCACCCCCCCAACAGCTTTCCCCCCTTGTTGTCCATACGTTTGTTGTCTACATCTGTTGCTCTGTTTATGCCTTGCAAAATGGTTAATCTGTACAGTTTTTCTAGGTTCCACATATATGCATGAATATACAAGATTTGTTTTTCTCTTTCTGACTTACTTCACTCTGTATGACAGTCTCTAGATCCATCGACGTCTCTACAAATGACCCAATTTCATTCCTTTTCATGGCTTAGTAATATTCCATTTTATATATGTACCACAGCTTTATGCATTCGTCTGTCTGTGGGCATTTAGGTTGCTTCCATTACCTCGATATTGTAAATAGTGATGCAATGAACATTGCGGTGAATGACTCTTTTTGATTTATGGTTTTGTCTGGGTATATGTCCAGTACTGGGATTGCTGTATCATATGGTAATTCTATTGTTAGTTTCTTAAGAAATTCCATATTGTTCTCCATAATGACTGTATCAATTTATATTCCCAACAATAGTGGAAGAGGGTTCCTTTTCTCCACACCCTTTCCAGCATTTTTTGTTTGTAGATTTTCAATGATGCCTATTCTACCAGGTGTGAGGTGATACCTCATTGTTGAATCCATTTCGTTGAGCAAGGGGTAGCTCTTGTCTATTACATATTTGGCTTATGGAACGGTATCTGTGCTAATTTCAAACTCTGCTTTTATGCAGCACCCCAACTCACCTTCCCCCTTAAGCAGGCATAAGTTGGTTTTCTAAACTTGAGACCCTGTTCTGTTTTGTAATTCAGTTCATGTGTAGCCAAGTTCACATTCCGTGTATTAGTGATACCTTATGATGTTTCTTTTTCTGTGTGACTTATTTCACTTAGAATCATCGGGCCTCAATCCACTCATTATGCTGGTACGGGCCTGGTGACATAGATTTCATTGCTGAGTGGTATTCTGTTGTACAGAAGTACCGCAACTTCTTTATCCATTATTTGCTCTCTGGGATATTTAACTTGTGCCGTAGAAGAGATTCCTGTAAAAAGAGCCGTCCCAAATTTTGGGGTTGCTGTGTCTTTTTGATATTAATTTCCCTAAGCTATAGGACCATAAGTGGAAGTGCCCTAGGCTCTGTTGCTTTGTTTTTTAGATGTTTCAGGAAACACCATACACTTCTCCCGAGTGTCTGTTGGCAATTTACATCCCGCCCATCAGCATAACAAGGCTCCCAGTTCTCCATGGCCTGTCCTGCCTTTCTGGATTTTACACTTTATTCTGATGGCCCTTTTGACCGGGGGGCAGTGAGACTTCATTGTAGTGCAGATTTCCTTTGCAAGCTTGCTTGGTTGGCCAAAAAGGGCGTATGCGTTTTTTCCTGAATATATTCAGGAAAAAACGCATATGCCCTTTTGGCAAAGTGCATCATTGTGGACGTTCTGCCTCTTTTCCTACGCTTTCAATGCAATTCCAGTCTACCTCCTGAAATCGGTATCCTGCAATTCTGCCCCGCTTTCAAGTCCTCTTGGCAGCCTTACTTCAGTCTATTTTTGGACGATAGCTGTCATTTATAACTCTGCAGGTTTGTGAATTACAGAGCCCCTGAGCACCTTTCTTCAACTCGCTTTCTTGTGAGCTGGCCGCAACACCGCAGGATGGCTTCAGGCCCTAATCTGTTTCCGCCACGGCACGCTGAGCCTTTGGTTAATTCCTCTTCCTAGTGGGAAATGAGAGTTAAATTTGCCCGTCCAGACACCTCCAGCTAGTCTCTCATTGGTTCTCCCTATTCCTGTTCATCTTCCGCAGAAATTGCAAACTGGGCCAAACAGGAGGTTAAAGGCACTGACTGTCCAAGTCGGGAGAGTGTTAGTAAAGCGTCTGGAATGTTGCACCCGAGTACCAGGGTATGAAAACTGAGACATATTTGAACACGTCTCCCGATCACATGGTTGATCATACTCTGGGTTCCACATGCATGTTTTAGCTGAAGGAAGAATACCTTAAACCTGGGTAGTTGAAACCTGTGGAATGGGTACCATGCAATATGACTTCAAAGGGTCTTCATTTGCTCACGAACCTCTCCAATCCTATCACTGCTGCGTTTATGCCCCTGTACACATGCTTGATTCTCTTTCGGAGACATAGCAATCCATAGGTTTTAAGATACTTACTAGTCAGGTACATTCTTAGGCGTTTAATATGGGGTGTTGAGTCCATTTCGTTGAGCAAGGAGTAGCTCTTGTCTATTCCATATTTGGCTTAAGGAACTTTATCTGTGCTCATTTCAATCTCTGGTTTTATGCAGCACCCCAACTCACCTTTCCCCTTAAGCAAGCATAAGTTGGTTTTCTAAATTTGAGACCCTGTTCTGTTCTGTAATTCAGTTCCTGTGTAGCCAAGTTCCATTCCATGTATTACTGATATCTTATGATGTTTCTTTTTCTGTGTGACTTATTTCAGTTAGAATCATCATACCTGAATCCACTCATTGTGCTGCTAAGGGCCTGATGACACAGATTTCATTGCTGAGTGATATTGCTTTGTAAGTAAATACCACAACTTCTTTATCCATTTTTCACTTTCTGCGATGTTGAACTTGTACTGTAAACGAGGTTCTTGTAAACAGAGCCGTTCCAAACTTTGGGGTGGCTGTGTCTTTTTGATTTTAATTTCCCTAAGCTATAGGACCATAAGTGGAAGTGCCCTAGGCTCTGTTGCTTTGTTTTTTAGATGTTTCAGGAAACACCATACACTTCTCCCGAGTGGTTGTTTGCAATTTACATCCCGCCCATCAGCATAACAAGGCTCCCAGTTCTCCATGGCCTGTCCTGCCTTTCTGGATTTTACACTTTTTTCAGATGGCCCTTTTGACCGGGGGGAAGTGAGACTTCATTGTAGTGCAGATTTCCTTTGCAAGCTTGCTTGGTTGGCCAAAAAGGGCGTATGCGTTTTTTCCTGAATATATTCAGGAAAAAACGCATACGCCCTTTTTGGCCAAGTGCATCATTGTGGACGTTCTGCCTCTTTTCCTATGCTTTCAATGCAATTCCAGTCTACCTCCTGAAATCGGGTTCCTGCAATTCTGCTCCGCTTTCAAGTCCTCTTGGCAGCCTTACTTCAGTATATTTTTGGACGATAGCTGTCATTTATAACTCTGCAGGTTTGTGAATTACAGTGCCCCTGAGCTCCTTTCTTCAACTCGCTTTCTTTTGAGCTGGCCGCAACACCGCAGGATGGCTTCAGGCCCTAATCTGGTTCCGGTACGGCACGCTGAGCCTTTGGTTATTTCCTCTTCCTGGTGGGAAATGAGAGTTAAATTTGCCCATCCAGACACCTCCAGCTAGCCTCTCATTGGTTCTCGCTATTCCTGTTCATCTTCCGCAGAAATTGCAAACTGGGCCAAACAGGAGGTTTAAGGCGCTGACTCTCCAAGTGGGGAGAGTGTTAGTAAAGCGTCTGGAATGTTGCACCCGAGTACCAGGGGAGGAAAACTGAGACATATTTGAACACGTCTCCCGATCACATGGTTGATCATACTCTAGGTTCCACATGCATGTTTTAGATGAAGGAAGAATACCTTAAACCTGGGTAGTTGAAACCTGTGGAATGGGTACCATGCAATATGACTTCAAAGGGTCTTCATTTGCTCACGAACCTCTCCAATCCTATCACTGCTGCATTTATGCCCCTGTACACATGCTTGATTCTCTTTCGGAGACATAGCAATCCATAGGTTTTAAGATACTTACTAGTCAGGTACATTCTTAGGCGTTTAATATGGGGTGTTGAGTCCATTTCGTTGAGCAAGGAGTAGCTCTTGTCTATTCCATATTTGGCTTAAGGAACTTTATCTGTGCTCATTTCAATCTCTGGTTTTATGCAGCACCCCAACTCACCTTTCCCCTTAAGCAAGCATAAGTTGGTTTTCTAAATTTGAGACCCTGTTCTGTTCTGTAATTCAGTTCCTGTGTAGCCAAGTTCCATTCCGTGTATTACTGATATCTTATGATGTTTCTTTTTCTGTGTGACTTATTTCAGTTAGAATCATCATACCTGAATCCACTCATTGTGCTGCTAAGGGCCTGATGACACAGATTTCATTGCTGAGTTATATTGCTTTGTAAGTAAATACCACAACTTCTTTATCCATTTTTCACTTTCTGCGATGTTGAACTTGTACTGTAAACGAGGTTCTTGTAAACAGAGCCGTTCCAAACTTTGGGGTGGCTGTGTCTTTTTGATTTTAATTTCCCTAAGCTATAGGACCATAAGTGGAAGTGCCCTAGGCTCTGTTGCTTTGTTTTTTAGATGTTTCAGGAAACACCATACACTTCTCCCGAGTGGTTTTTGGCAATTTACATCCCGCCCATCAGCATAACAAGGCTCCCAGTTCTCCATGGCCTGTCCTGCCTTTCTGGATTTTACACTTTTTTCAGATGGCACTTTTGACCGGGGGGAAGTGAGACTTCATTGTAGTGCAGATTTCCTTTGCAAGCTTGCTTGGTTGGCCAAAAAGGGCGTATGCCTTTTTTCCTGAATATATTCAGGAAAAAACGCATACACCCTTTTTGGCCAAGTGCATCATTGTGGACGTTCTGCCTCTTTTCCTATGCTTTCAATGCAATTCCAGTCTACCTCCTGAAATCGGGTTCCTGCACTTCTGCTCCGCTTTCAAGTCCTCTTGGCAGCCTTACTTCAGTATATTTTTGGACGATAGCTGTCATTTATAACTCTGCAGGTTTGTGAATTACAGTGCCCCTGAGCTCCTTTCTTCAACTCGCTTTCTTTTGAGCTGGCCGCAACACCGCAGGATGGCTTCAGGCCCTAATCTGGTTCCGGTACGGCACGCTGAGCCTTTGGTTATTTCCTCTTCCTGGTGGGAAATGAGAGTTAAATTTGCCCATCCAGACACCTCCAGCTATCCTCTCATTGGTTCTCGCTATTCCTGTTCATCTTCCGCAGAAATTGCAAACTGGGCCAAACAGGAGGTTTAAGGTGCTGACTCTCCAAGTGGGGAGAGTGTTAGTAAAGCGTCTGGAATGTTGCACCCGAGTACCAGGGGAGGAAAACTGAGACATATTTGAACACGTCTCCCGATCACATGGTTGATCATACTCTAGGTTCCACATGCATGTTTTAGATGAAGGAAGAATACCTTAAACCTGGGTAGTTGAAACCTGTGGAATGGGTACCATGCAATATGACTTCAAAGGGTCTTCATTTGCTCACGAACCTCTCCAATCCTATCACTGCTGCGTTTATGCCCCTGTACACATGCTTGATTCTCTTTCGGAGACATAGCAATCCATAGGTTTTAAGATACTTACTAGTCAGGTACATTCTTAGGCGTTTAATATGGGGTGTTGAGTCCATTTCGTTGAGCAAGGAGTAGCTCTTGTCTATTCCATATTTGGCTTAAGGAACTTTATCTGTGCTCATTTCAATCTCTGGTTTTATGCAGCACCCCAACTCACCTTTCCCCTTAAGCAAGCATAAGTTGGTTTTCTAAATTTGAGACCCTGTTCTGTTCTGTAATTCAGTTCCTGTGTAGCCAAGTTCCATTCCGTGTATTACTGATATCTTACGATGTTTCTTTTTCTGTGTGACTTATTTCAGTTAGAATCATCATACCTGAATCCACTCATTGTGCTGCTAAGGGCCTGATGACACAGATTTCATTGCTGAGTGATATTGCTTTGTAAGTAAATACCACAACTTCTTTATCCATTTTTCACTTTCTGCGATGTTGAACTTGTACTGTAAACGAGGTTCTTGTAAACAGAGCCGTTCCAAACATTGGGGTGGCTGTGTCTTTTTGATTTTAATTTCCCTAAGCTATAGGACCATAAGTGGAAGTGCCCTAGGTTCTGTTGCTTTGTTTTTTAGATGTTTCAGGAAACACCATACACTTCTCCCGAGTGGTTGTTGGCAATTTACATCCCGCCCATCAGCATAACAAGGCTCCCAGTTCTCCATGGCCTGTCCTGCCTTTCTGGATTTTACACTTTTTTCAGATGGCCCTTTTGACCGGGGGGAAGTGAGACTTCATTGTAGTGCAGATTTCCTTTGCAAGCTTGCTTGGTTGGCCAAAAAGGGCGTATGCGTTTTTTCCTGAATATATTCAGGAAAAAACGCATACGCCCTTTTTGGCCAAGTGCATCATTGTGGACGTTCTGCCTCTTTTCCTATGCTTTCAATGCAATTCCAGTCTACCTCCTGAAATCGGTTTCCTGCAATTCTGCCCCGCTTTCAAGTCCTCTTGGCAGCCTTACTTCAGTCTATTTTTGGACGATAGCTGTCATTTATAACTCTGCTGGTTTGTCAATTGCAGTGCCCCTGAGCTCCTTTCTTCAACTCGCTTTCTTGTGACCTGGCCGCAACACCGCAGGATGGCTTCAGGCCCTAATCTGGTTCCGGCCCGGCATGCTGAGCCTTTGGTTAATTCCTCTTCCTGGTGGGAAATGAGAGTTAAATTTGCCCGTCCAGACACCTCCAGCTAGCCTCTCATTGGTTCTCGCTATTCCTGTTCATCTTCCGCAGAAATTGCAAACTGGGCCAAACAGGAGGTTAAAGGGACTGACTCTCCAAGTCGGGAGAGTGTTAGTAAAGGGTCTGGAATGTTGCACCCGAGTACCACGGGAGGAAAACTGAGACATATTTGAACACGTCTCCCGTTCACATGGTTGATCATACTCTGGGTTCCACATGCATGTTTTAGCTGAAGGAAGAATACCTTAAACCTGGAGAGTTGAGACCCGTGTAATGGGTACCATGCAATATGACTTCAAAGGGTCTTCATTTGCTCACCGAACCTCTCCAATCCTATCACTGCTGCATTTATGCCCCTGTACACATGCTTTATTCTCTTTTGGAGGCATAGCAATCCATAGGTTTTAAGATACTTACTAGTCAGGTACATTCTTAGGCATTTAATATGGGGTTTTGAGTCCATTTCGTTGAGCAAGGAGTAGCTCTTGTCTATTCCATATTTGGCTTAAGGAACTTTATCTGTGCTCATTTCAATCTCTGGTTTTATGCAGCACCCCAACTCACCTTTCCCCTTAAGCAAGCATAAGTTGGTTTTCTAAATTTCAGACCCTGTTCTGTTCTGTAATTCAGTTCCTGTGTAGCCAAGTTTCCATTCCGTGTATTACTGATATCTTATGATGTTTCTTTTTCTGTGTGACTTATTTCAGTTAGAATCATCGTACCTGAATCCACTCATTATGATGCTAAGGGCCTGATGACACAGATTTCATTGCTGAGTGATATTGCTTTGTAAGTAAATACCACAACTTCTTTATCCATTTTTCAATTTCTGCGATGTTGAACTTGTACTGTAAACGAGGTTCTTGTAAACAGAGCCGTTCGAAACTTTGGGGTGGCTGTGTCTTTTTGATTTTAAATTCCCTAAGCTATAGGACCATAAGTGGAAGTGCCCTAGGCTCTGTTGCTTTGTTTTTTAGATGTTTCAGGAAACACCATACACTTCAAATGAGTGTTTGTTGGCAATTTACATCCCGCCCATCAGCATAACAAGGCTCCCAGTTCTCCATGGCCTGTCCTGCCTTTCTGGATTTTACACTTTTTTCAGATGGCCCTTTTGACCGGGGGGAAGTGAGACTTCATTGTAGTGCAGATTTCCTTTGCAAGCTTGCTTGGTTGGCCAAAAAGGGCGTATGCGCTTTTTCCTGAATATATTCAGGAAAAAACGCATACGCCCTTTTTGGCCAAGTGCATCATTGTGGACGTTCTGCCTCTTTTCCTATGCTTTCAATGCAATTCCAGTCTACCTCCTGAAATCGGTTTCCTGCAATTCTGCCCCGCTTTCAAGTCCTCTTGGCAGCCTTACTTCAGTCTATTTTTGGAATAGCTGTCATTTATAACTCTGCAGGTTTGTGAATTACAGTGCCCCTGAGCTCCTTTCTTCAACTCGCTTTCTTTTGAGCTGGCCGCAACACCGCAGGATGGCTTCAGGCCCTAATCTGGTCCGGCACGGCACACTGAGCCTTTGGTTATTTCCTCTTCCTGGTGGGAAATGAGAGTTAAATTTGCCCGTCCAGACACCTCCAGCTAGCCTCTCATTGGTTCTCGCTATTCCTGTTCATCTTCCGCAGAAATTGCAAACTGGGCCAAACAGGAGGTTAAAGGCGCTGACTTTCCAAGTGGGGAGAGTGTTAGTAAAGCGTCTGGAATGTTGCACCCGAGGACCAGGGTACGAAAACTGAGACATATTTGAACACGTCTCCCATTCACATGGTTGATCATACTTGGGTTCCACATGCATGTTTTAGCTGAGGAAGAATACCTAAAACCTGGGTAGTTGAAACCCGTGGAATGGGTACCATGCAATATGACTTCAAAGGGTCTTCATTTGCTCACCGAACCTCTCCAATCCTATCACTGCTGCGTTTATGCCCCTGTACACATGCTTGATTCTCTTTCGGAGACATAGCAATCCATAGGTTTTAAGATACTTACTAGTCAGGTACATTCTTAGGCGTTTAATATGGGGTGTTGAGTCCATTTCGTTGAGCAAGGAGTAGCTCTTGTCTATTCCATATTTGGCTTAAGGAACTTTATCTGTGCTCATTTCAATCTCTGGTTTTATGCAGCACCCAAACTCACCTTTCCCCTTAAGCAAGCATAAGTTGGTTTTCTAAATTTGAGACCCTGTTCTCTTCTGTAATTCAGTTCCTGTGTAGCCAAGTTTCCATTCCGTGTATTACTGATATCTTATGATGTTTCTTTTTCTGTGTGACTTATTTCAGTTAGAATCATCATACCTGAATCCACTCATTGTGCTGCTAAGGGCCTGATGACACAGATTTCATTGCTGAGTGATATTGCTTTGTAAGTAAATACCACAACTTCTTTATCCATTTTTCAATTTCTGCGATGTTGAACTTGTACTGTAAACGAGGTTCTTGTAAACAGAGCCGTTCCAAACATTGGGGTGGCTGTGTCTTTTTGATTTTAATTTCCCTAAGCTATAGGACCATAAGTGGAAGTGCCCTAGGCTCTGTTGCTTTGTTTTTTAGATGTTTCAGGAAACACCATACACTTCTCCCGAGTGGTTGTTGGCAATTTACATCCCGCCCATCAGCATAACAAGGCTCCCAGTTCTCCATGGCCTGTCCTGCCTTTCTGGATTTTACACTTTTTTCAGATGGCCCTTTTGACTGGAGGGAAGTGAGACTTCATTGTAGTGCAGATTTCCTTTGCAAGCTTGCTTGGTTGGCCAAAAAGGGCGTATGCGTTTTTTCCTGAATATATTCAGGAAAAAACGCATACGCCCTTTTTGGCCAAGTGCATCATTGTGGACGTTCTGCCTCTTTTCCTATGCTTTCAATGCAATTCCAGTCTACCTCCTGAAATCGGTTTCCTGCAATTCTGCCCCGCTTTCAAGTCCTCTTGGCAGCCTTACTTCAGTCTATTTTTGGACGATAGCTGTCATTTATAACTCTGCTGGTTTGTCAATTGCAGTGCCCCTGAGCTCCTTTCTTCAACTCGCTTTCTTGTGACCTGGCCGCAACACCGCAGGATGGCTTCAGGCCCTAATCTGGTTCCGGCCCGGCATGCTGAGCCTTTGGTTAATTCCTCTTCCTGGTGGGAAATGAGAGTTAAATTTGCCCGTCCAGACACCTCCAGCTAGCCTCTCATTGGTTCTCGCTATTCCTGTTCATCTTCCGCAGAAATTGCAAACTGGGCCAAACAGGAGGTTAAAGGGACTGACTCTCCAAGTCGGGAGAGTGTTAGTAAAGGGTCTGGAATGTTGCACCCGAGTACCACGGGAGGAAAACTGAGACATATTTGAACACGTCTCCCGTTCACATGGTTGATCATACTCTGGGTTCCACATGCATGTTTTAGCTGAAGGAAGAATACCTTAAACCTGGAGAGTTGAGACCCGTGTAATGGGTACCATGCAATATGACTTCAAAGGGTCTTCATTTGCTCACCGAACCTCTCCAATCCTATCACTGCTGCATTTATGCCCCTGTACACATGCTTTATTCTCTTTTGGAGGCATAGCAATCCATAGGTTTTAAGATACTTACTAGTCAGGTACATCCTTAGGCATTTAATATGGGGTTTTGAGTCCATTTCGTTGAGCAAGGAGTAGCTCTTGTCTATTCCATATTTGGCTTAAGGAACTTTATCTGTGCTCATTTCAATCTCTGGTTTTATGCAGCACCCCAACTCACCTTTCCCCTTAAGCAAGCATAAGTTGGTTTTCTAAATTTCAGACCCTGTTCTGTTCTGTAATTCAGTTCCTGTGTAGCCAAGTTTCCATTCCGTGTATTACTGATATCTTATGATGTTTCTTTTTCTGTGTGACTTATTTCAGTTAGAATCATCGTACCTGAATCCACTCATTATGCTGCTAAGGGCCTGATGACACAGATTTCATTGCTGAGTGATATTGCTTTGTAAGTAAATTCCACAACTTCTTTATCCATTTTTCAATTTCTGCGATGTTGAACTTGTACTGTAAACGAGGTTCTTGTAAACAGAGCCGTTCGAAACTTTGGGGTGGCTGTGTCTTTTTGATTTTAAATTCCCTAAGCTATAGGACCATAAGTGGAAGTGCCCTAGGCTCTGTTGCTTTGTTTTTTAGATGTTTCAGGAAACACCATACACTTCAAATGAGTGTTTGTTGGCAATTTACATCCCGCCCATCAGCATAACAAGGCTCCCAGTTCTCCATGGCCTGTCCTGCCTTTCTGGATTTTACACTTTTTTCAGATGGCCCTTTTGACCGGGGGGAAGTGAGACTTCATTGTAGTGCAGATTTCCTTTGCAAGCTTGCTTGGTTGGCCAAAAAGGGCGTATGCGCTTTTTCCTGAATATATTCAGGAAAAAACGCATACGCCCTTTTTGGCCAAGTGCATCATTGTGGACGTTCTGCCTCTTTTCCTATGCTTTCAATGCAATTCCAGTCTACCTCCTGCAATCGGTTTCCTGCAATTCTGCCCCGCTTTCAAGTCCTCTTGGCAGCCTTACTTCAGTCTATTTTTGGAATAGCTGTCATTTATAACTCTGCAGGTTTGTGAATTACAGTGCCCCTGAGCTCCTTTCTTCAACTCGCTTTCTTTTGAGCTGGCCGCAACACTGCAGGATGGCTTCAGGCCCTAATCTGGTCCGGCACGGCACACTGAGCCTTTGGTTATTTCCTCTTCCTGGTGGGAAATGAGAGTTAAATTTGCCCGTCCAGACACCTCCAGCTAGCCTCTCATTGGTTCTCGCTATTCCTGTTCATCTTCCGCAGAAATTGCAAACTGGGCCAAACAGGAGGTTAAAGGCGCTGACTTTCCAAGTGGGGAGAGTGTTAGTAAAGCGTCTGGAATGTTGCACCCGAGGACCAGGGTACGAAAACTGAGACATATTTGAACACGTCTCCCATTCACATGGTTGATCATACTTGGGTTCCACATGCATGTTTTAGCTGAGGAAGAATACCTAAAACCTGGGTAGTTGAAACCCGTGGAATGGGTACCATGCAATACGACTTCAAAGGGTATTCATTTGCTCACCGAACCTCTCCAATCCTATCACTGCTGCGTTTATGACCCTGTACACATGCTTGATTCTCTTTCGGAGACATAGCAATCCATAGGTTTTAAGATACTTACTAGTCAGGTACATTCTTAGGCGTTTAATATGGGGTGTTGAGTCCATTTCGTTGAGCAAGGAGTAGCTCTTGTCTATTCCATATTTGGCTTAAGGAACTTTATCTGTGCTCATTTCAATCTCTGGTTTTATGCAGCACCCAAACTCACCTTTCCCCTTAAGCAAGCATAAGTTGGTTTTCTAAATTTGAGACCCTGTTCTCTTCTGTAATTCAGTTCCTGTGTAGCCAAGTTTCCATTCCGTGTATTACTGATATCTTATGATGTTTCTTTTTCTGTGTGACTTATTTCAGTTAGAATCATCATACCTGAATCCACTCATTGTGCTGCTAAGGGCCTGATGACACAGATTTCATTGCTGAGTGATATTGCTTTGTAAGTAAATACCACAACTTCTTTATCCATTTCTCAATTTCTGCGATGTTGAACTTGTACTGTAAAGAGGTTCTTGTAAACAGAGGCGTCCCAAACTTTGGGGTGGCTGTGTATTTTTGATTTTAATTTCCCTAAGCTATAGGACCATAAGTGGAAGTGCACTAGGTTCTGTTGCTTTGCTTTTTAGATGTTTCAGGAAACACCATACACTTCTCCCGAGTGGTTGTTGGCAATTTACATCCCGCCCATCAGCATAACAAGGCTCCCAGTTCTCCATGGCCTGTCCTGCCTTTCTGGATTTTACACTTTTTTCAGATGGCCCTTTTGACCGGGGGGAAGTGAGACTTCATTGTAGTGCAGATTTCCTTTGCAAGCTTGCTTGGTTGGCCAAAAAGGGCGTATGCGTTTTTTCCTGAATATATTCAGGAAAAAACGCATACGCCCTTTTTGGCCAAGTGCATCATTGTGGACGTTCTGCCTCTTTTCCTATGCTTTCAATGCAATTCCAGTCTACCTCCTGAAATCGGTTTCCTGCAATTCTGCCCCGCTTTCAAGTCCTCTTGGCAGCCTTAGTTCAGTCTATTTTTGGACGATAGCTGTCATTTATAACTCTGCAGGTTTGTGAATTACAGTGCCCCTGAGCTCCTTTCTTCAACTCGCTTTCTTGTGACCTGGCCGCAACACCGCAGGATGGCTTCAGGACCTAATCTGGTTCCGGCACGGCACGCTGAGCCTTTGGTTATTTCCTCTTCCTGGTGGGAAATGAGAGTTAAATTTGCCCATCCAGACACCTCCAGCTAGTCTCTCATTGGTTCTCGCTATTCCTGTTCATCTTCCACAGAAATTGCAAACTGGGCCAAACAGGAGGTTAAAGGCGCTGACTCTCCAAGTGGGGAGAGTGTTAGTAAAGCGTCTGGAATGTTGCACCCGAGTACCAGGGGAGGAAAACTGAGATATATTTGAACACGTCTCCCGTTCACATGGTTGATCATACTCTGGGTTCCACATGCATGTTTTAGCTGAAGGAAGAATACCTTAAACCTGGAGAGTTGAGACCCGTGTAATGGGTACCATGCAATATGTCTTCAAAGGGTCTTCATTTGCTCACCGAACCTCTCCAATCCTATCACTGCTGCGTTTATGCCCCTGTACACATGCTTTATTCTCTTTTGGAGGCATAGCAATCCATAGGTTTTAAGATACTTACTAGTCAGGTACATTCTTAGGCATTTAATATGGGGTGTTGAGTCCATTTCGTTGAGCAAGGAGTAGCTCTTGTCTATTCCATATTTGCTTAAGGAACTTTATCTGTGCTCATTTCAATCTCTGGTTTTATGCAGCACCCCAACTCACCTTTCCCCTTAAGCAAGCATAAGTTGGTTTTCTAAATTTCAGACCCTGTTCTGTTCTGTAATTCAGTTCCTGTGTAGCCAAGTTTACATTCCGTGTATTAGTGATATCTTATGATGTTTCTTTTTCTGTGTGACTTATTTCAGTTAGAATCATCGTACCTGAATCCACTCATTATGCTGCTACGGGCCTGATGACATAGATTTCATTGCTGAGTGATACTGCATTGTACATA
Source organism: Delphinus delphis (assembly GCF_949987515.2). Lineage (NCBI taxonomy): Eukaryota > Metazoa > Chordata > Mammalia > Artiodactyla > Delphinidae > Delphinus > Delphinus delphis. Next base: position 403,476 of record NW_027192816.1, read on the forward strand.
AGTACCACAAGTTCTTTATCCATTTTTCACTTTCTGCGATGTTGAACTTGTACTGTAAACGAGGTTCTTGTAAACAGAGCCATTCCAAACTTTGGGGTGGCTGTGTCTTTTTGATTTTAATTTCCCTAAGCTATAGGACCATAAGTGGAAGTGCCCTAGGTTCTGTTGCTTTGTTTTTTAGATGTTTCAGGAAACACCATACACTTCTCCCGAGTGGTTGTTGGCAATTTACATCCCGCCCATCAGCATAACAAGGCTCCCAGTTCTCCATGGCCTGTCCTGCCTTTCTGGATTTTACACTTTTTTCAGATGGCCCTTTTGACCGGGGGGAAGTGAGACTTCATTGTAGTGCAGATTTCCTTTGCAAGCTTGCTTGGTTGGCCAAAAAGGGCGTATGCGTTTTTTCCTGAATATATTCAGGAAAAAACGCATACGCCCTTTTTGGCCAAGTGCATCATTGTGGACGTTCTGCCTCTTTTCCTATGCTTTCAATGCAATTCCAGTCTACCTCCTGAAATCGGGTTCCTGCAATTCTGCCCCGCTTTCAAGTCCTCTTGGCAGCCTTACTTCAGTCTATTTTTGGACGATAGCTGTCATTTATAACTCTGCTGGTTTGTCAATTGCAGTGCCCCTGAGCTCCTTTCTTCAACTCGCTTTCTTGTGACCTGGCCGCAACACCGCAGGATGGCTTCAGGCCCTAATCTGGTTCCGGCACGGCATGCTGAGCCTTTGGTTAATTCCTCTTCCTGGTGGGAAATGAGAGTTAAATTTGCCCGTCCAGACACCTCCAGCTAGCCTCTCATTGGTTCTCGCTATTCCTGTTCATCTTCCGCAGAAATTGCAAACTGGGCCAAACAGGAGGTTAAAGGGACTGACTCTCTAAGTCGGGAGAGTGTTAGTAAAGGGTCTGGAATGTTGCACCCGAGTACCAGGGGAGGAAAACTGAGACATATTTGAACACGTCTCCCGTTCACATGGTTGATCATACTCTGGGTTCCACATGCATGTTTTAGCTGAAGGAAGAATACCTTAAACCTGGAGAGTTGAGACCCGTGTAATGGGTACCATGCAATATGACTTCAAAGGGTCTTCATTTGCTCACGAACCTCTCCAATCCTATCACTGCTGCGTTTATGACCCTGTACACATGCTTGATTCTCTTTCGGAGACATAGCAATCCATAGGTTTTAAGATACTTACTAGTCAGGTACATTCTTAGGCGTTTAATATGGGGTGTTGAGTCCATTTCGTTGAGCATGGAGTAGCTCTTGTCTATTCCATATTTGGCTTAAGGAACTTAATCTGTGCTCATTTCAATCTCTGGTTTTATGCAGCACCCCAACTCACCTTTCCCCTTAAGCAAGCATAAGTTGGTTTTCTAAATTTGAGACCCTGTTCTGTTCTGTAATTCAGTTCCTGTGTAGCCAAGTTTCCATTCCGTGTATTACTGATATCTTATGATGTTTCTTTTTCTGTGTGACTTATTTCAGTTAGAATCATCGTACCTGAATCCACTCATTATGCTGCTACGGGCCTGATGACACAGATTTCATTGCTGAGTGATATTGCTTTGTAAGTAAATACCACAACTTCTTTATCCATTTTTCAATTTCTGCGATGTTGAACTTGTACTGTAAACGAGGTTCTTGTAAACAGAGCCGTTCGAAACTTTGGGGTGGCTGTGTCTTTTTGATTTTAAATTCCCTAAGCTATAGGACCATAAGTGGAAGTGCCCTAGGCTCTGTTGCTTTGTTTTTTAGATGTTTCAGGAAACACCATACACTTCAAATGAGTGTTTGTTGGCAATTTACATCCCGCCCTTCAGCATAACAAGGCTCCCAGTTCTCCATGGCCTGTCCTGCCTTTCTGGATTTTACACTTTTTTCAGATGGCCCTTTTGACCGGGGGGAAGTGAGACTTCATTGTAGTGCAGATTTCCTTTGCAAGCTTGCTTGGTTGGCCAAAAAGGGCGTATGCATTTTTTCCTGAATATATTCAGGAAAAAACGCATACGCCCTTTTTGGCCAAGTGCATCATTGTGGACGTTCTGCCTCTTTTCCTATGCTTTCAATGCAATTCCAGTCTACCTCCTGAAATCGGTTTCCTGCAATTCTGCCCCGCTTTCAAGTCCTCTTGGCAGCCTTACTTCAGTCTATTTTTGGAATAGCTGTCATTTATAACTCTGCAGGTTTGTGAATTACAGTGCCCCTGAGCTCCTTTCTTCAACTCGCTTTCTTTTGAGCTGGCCGCAACACTGCAGGATGGCTTCAGGCCCTAATCTGGTCCGGCACGGCACACTGAGCCTTTGGTTATTTCCTCTTCCTGGTGGGAAATGAGAGTTAAATTTGCCCGTCCAGACACCTCCAGCTAGCCTCTCATTGGTTCTCGCTATTCCTGTTCATTTTCCGCAGAAATTGCAAACTGGGCCAAACAGGAGGTTAAAGGCGCTGACTTTCCAAGTGGGGAGAGTGTTAGTAAAGCGTCTGGAATGTTGCACCCGAGGACCAGGGTACGAAAACTGAGACATATTTGAACACGTCTCCCGTTCACATGGTTGATCATACTTGGGTTCCACATGCATGTTTTAGCTGAGGAAGAATTCCTAAAACCTGGGTAGTTGAAACCCGTGGAATGGGTACCATGCAATATGACTTCAAAGGGTCTTCATTTGCTCACCGAACCTCTCCAATCCTATCACTGCTGCGTTTATGCCCCTGTACACATGCTTGATTCTCTTTCGGAGACATAGCAATCCATAGGTTTTAAGATACTTACTAGTCAGGTACATTCTTAGGCGTTTAATATGGGGTGTTGAGTCCATTTCGTTGAGCAAGGAGTAGCTCTTGTCTATTCCATATTTGGCTTAAGGAACTTTATCTGTGCTCATTTCAATCTCTGGTTTTATGCAGCACCCCAACTCACCTTTCCCCTTAAGCAAGCATAAGTTGGTTTTCTAAATTTGAGACCCTGTTCTGTTCTGTAATTCAGTTCCTGTGTAGCCAAGTTTCCATTCCGTGTATTACTGATATCTTATGATGTTTCTTTTTCTGTGTGACTTATTTCAGTTAGAATCATCATACCTGAATCCACTCATTGTGCTGCTAAGGGCCTGATGACACAGATTTCATTGCTGAGTGATATTGCTTTGTAAGTAAATACCACAACTTCTTTATCCATTTTTCAATTTCTGCGATGTTGAACTTGTACTGTAAAGAGTTTCTTGTAAACAGAGGCGTCCCAAACTTTGGGGTGGCTGTGTCTTTTTGATTTTAATTTCCCTAAGCTATAGGACCATAAGTGGAAGTGCACTAGGTTCTGTTGCTTTGCTTTTTAGATGTTTCAGGAAACACCATACACTTCTCCCGAGTGGTTGTTGGCAATTTACATCCCGCCCATCAGCATAACAAGGCTCCCAGTTCTCCATGGCCTGTCCTGCCTTTCTGGATTTTACACTTTTTTCAGATGGCCCTTTTGACTGGGGGGAAGTGAGACTTCATTGTAGTGCAGATTTCCTTTGCAAGCTTGCTTGGTTGGCCAAAAAGGGCGTATGCGTTTTTTCCTGAATATATTCAGGAAAAAACGCATACGCCCTTTTTGGCCAAGTGCATCATTGTGGACGTTCTGCCTCTTTTCCTATGCTTTCAATGCAATTCCAGTCTACCTCCTGAAATCGGTTTCCTGCAATTCTGCCCCACTTTCAAGTCCTCTTGGCAGCCTTAGTTCAGTCTATTTTTGGACGACAGCTGTCATTTATAACTCTGCAGGTTTGTGAATTACAGTGCCCCTGAGCTCCTTTCTTCAACTCGCTTTCTTGTGACCTGGCCGCAACACCGCAGGATGGCTTCAGGACCTAATCTGGTTCCGGCACGGCACGCTGAGCCTTTGGTTATTTCCTCTTCCTGGTGGGAAGTGAGAGTTAAATTTGCCCATCCAGACACCTCCAGCTAGTCTCTCATTGGTTCTCGCTATTCCTGTTCATCTTCCACAGAAATTGCAAACTGGGCCAAACAGGAGGTTAAAGGCGCTGACTCTCCAAGTGGGAAGAGTGTTAGTAAAGCGTCTGGAATGTTGCACCCGAGTACCAGGGGAGGAAAACTGAGATATATTTGAACACGTCTCCCGTTCACATGGTTGATCATACTCTGGGTTCCACATGCATGTTTTAGCTGAAGGAAGAATACCTTAAACCTGGAGAGTTGAGACCCGTGTAATGGGTACCATGCAATATGTCTTCAAAGGGTCTTCATTTGCTCACCGAACCTCTCCAATCCTATCACTGCTGCGTTTATGCCCCTGTACACATGCTTTATTCTCTTTTGGAGGCATAGCAATCCATAGGTTTTAAGATACTTACTAGTCAGGTACATTCTTAGGCATTTAATATGGGGTGTTGAGTCCATTTCGTTGAGCAAGGAGTAGCTCTTGTCTATTCCATATTTGGCTTAAGGAACTTTATCTGTGCTCATTTCAATCTCTGGTTTTATGCAGCACCCCAACTCACCTTTCCCCTTAAGCAAGCATAAGTTGGTTTTCTAAATTTCAGACCCTGTTCTGTTCTGTAATTCAGTTCCTGTGTAGCCAAGTTTACATTCCGTGTATTAGTGATATCTTATGATGTTTCTTTTTCTGTGTGACTTATTTCAGTTAGAATCATCGTACCTGACTCCACTCATTATGCTGCTACGGGCCTGATGACATAGATTTCATTGCTGAGTGATACTGCATTGTACGTAAGTACCACAAGTTCTTTATCCATTTTTCACTTTCTGCGATGTTGAACTTGTACTGTAAACGAGGTTCTTGTAAACAGAGCCGTTCCAAACTTTGGGGTGGCTGTGTCTTTTTGATTTTAATTTCCCTAAGCTATAGGACCATAAGTGGAAGTGCCCTAGGTTCTGTTGCTTTGTTTTTTAGATGTTTCAGGAAACACCATACACTTCTCCCGAGTGGTTGTTGGCAATTTACATCCCGCCCATCAGCATAACAAGGCTCCCAGTTCTCCATGGCCTGTCCTGCCTTTCTGGATTTTACACTTTTTTCAGATGGCCCTTTTGACCGGGGGGAAGTGAGACTTCATTGTAGTGCAGATTTCCTTTGCAAGCTTGCTTGGTTGGCCAAAAAGGGCGTATGCGTTTTTTCCTGAATATATTCAGGAAAAAACGCATACGCCCTTTTTGGCCAAGTGCATCATTGTGGACGTTCTGCCTCTTTTCCTATGCTTTCAATGCAATTCCAGTCTACCTCCTGAAATCGGGTTCCTGCAATTCTGCCCCGCTTTCAAGTCCTCTTGGCAGCCTTACTTCAGTCTATTTTTGGACGATAGCTGTCATTTATAACTCTGCTGGTTTGTCAATTGCAGTGCCCCTGAGCTCCTTTCTTCAACTCGCTTTCTTGTGACCTGGCCGCAACACCGCAGGATGGCTTCAGGCCCTAATCTGGTTCCGGCACGGCATGCTGAGCCTTTGGTTAATTCCTCTTCCTGGTGGGAAATGAGAGTTAAATTTGCCCGTCCAGACACCTCCAGCTAGCCTCTCATTGGTTCTCGCTATTCCTGTTCATCTTCCGCAGAAATTGCAAACTGGGCCAAACAGGAGGTTAAAGGGACTGACTCTCTAAGTCGGGAGAGTGTTAGTAAAGGGTCTGGAATGTTGCACCCGAGTACCAGGGGAGGAAAACTGAGACATATTTGAACACGTCTCCCGTTCACATGGTTGATCATACTCTGGGTTCCACATGCATGTTTTAGCTGAAGGAAGAATACCTTAAACCTGGAGAGTTGAGACCCGTGTAATGGGTACCATGCAATATGACTTCAAAGGGTCTTCATTTGCTCACCGAACCTCTCCAATCCTATCACTGCTGCGTTTATGCCCCTGTACACATGCTTTATTCTCTTTTGGAGGCATAGCAATCCATAGGTTTTAAGATACTTACTAGTCAGGTACATTCTTAGGCATTTAATATGGGGTTTTGAGTCCATTTCGTTGAGCAAGGAGTAGCTCTTGTCTATTCCATATTTGGCTTAAGGAACTTTATCTGTGCTCATTTCAATCTCTGGTTTTATGCAGCACCCCAACTCACCTTTCCCCTTAAGCAAGCATAAGTTGGTTTTCTAAATTTGAGACCCTGTTCTGTTCTGTAATTCAGTTCCTGTGTAGCCAAGTTTCCATTCCGTGTATTACTGATATCTTATGATGTTTCTTTTTCTGTGTGACTTATTTCAGTTAGAATCATCGTACCTGAATCCACTCATTATGCTGCTACGGGCCTGATGACACAGATTTCATTGCTGAGTGATATTGCTTTGTAAGTAAATACCACAACTTCTTTATCCATTTTTCAATTTCTGCGATGTTGAACTTGTACTGTAAACGAGGTTCTTGTAAACAGAGCCGTTCGAAACTTTGGGGTGGCTGTGTCTTTTTGATTTTAAATTCCCTAAGCTATAGGACCATAAGTGGAAGTGCCCTAGGCTCTGTTGCTTTGTTTTTTAGATGTTTCAGGAAACACCATACACTTCAAATGAGTGTTTGTTGGCAATTTACATCCCGCCCTTCAGCATAACAAGGCTCCCAGTTCTCCATGGCCTGTCCTGCCTTTCTGGATTTTACACTTTTTTCAGATGGCCCTTTTGACCGGGGGGAAGTGAGACTTCATTGTAGTGCAGATTTCCTTTGCAAGCTTGCTTGGTTGGCCAAAAAGGGCGTATGCGTTTTTTCCTGAATATATTCAGGAAAAAACGCATACGCCCTTTTTGGCCAAGTGCATCATTGTGGACGTTCTGCCTCTTTTCCTATGCTTTCAATGCAATTCCAGTCTACCTCCTGAAATCGGTTTCCTGCAATTCTGCCCCGCTTTCAAGTCCTCTTGGCAGCCTTACTTCAGTCTATTTTTGGACGATAGCTGTCATTTATAACTCTGCAGGTTTGTGAATTACAGTGCCCCTGAGCTCCTTTCTTCAACTCGCTTTCTTTTGAGCTGGCCGCAACACTGCAGGATGGCTTCAGGCCCTAATCTGGTCCGGCACGGCACACTGAGCCTTTGGTTATTTCCTCTTCCTGGTGGGAAATGAGAGTTAAATTTGCCCGTCCAGACACCTCCAGCTAGCCTCTCATTGGTTCTCGCTATTCCTGTTCATCTTCCGCAGAAATTGCAAACTGGGCCAAACAGGAGGTTAAAGGCGCTGACTTTCCAAGTGGGGAGAGTGTTAGTAAAGCGTCTGGAATGTTGCACCCGAGGACCAGGGTACGAAAACTGAGACATATTTGAACACGTCTCCCATTCACATGGTTGATCATACTTGGGTTCCACATGCATGTTTTAGCTGAGGAAGAATACCTAAAACCTGGGTAGTTGAAACCCGTGGAATGGGTACCATGCAATATGACTTCAAAGGGTCTTCATTTGCTCACCGAACCTCTCCAATCCTATCACTGCTGCGTTTATGCCCCTGTACACATGCTTGATTCTCTTTCGGAGACATAGCAATCCATAGGTTTTAAGATACTTACTAGTCAGGTACATTCTTAGGCGTTTAATATGGGGTGTTGAGTCCATTTCGTTGAGCAAGGAGTAGCTCTTGTCTATTCCATATTTGGCTTAAGGAACTTTATCTGTGCTCATTTCAATCTCTGGTTTTATGCAGCACCCAAACTCACCTTTCCCCTTAAGCAAGCATAAGTTGGTTTTCTAAATTTGAGACCCTGTTCTGTTCTGTAATTCAGTTCCTGTGTAGCCAAGTTTCCATTCCGTGTATTACTGATATCTTATGATGTTTCTTTTTCTGTGTGACTTATTTCAGTTAGAATCATCATACCTGAATCCACTCATTGTGCTGCTAAGGGCCTGATGACACAGATTTCATTGCTGAGTGATATTGCTTTGTAAGTAAATACCACAACTTCTTTATCCATTTTTCAATTTCTGCGATGTTGAACTTGTACTGTAAAGAGGTTCCTGTAAACAGAGGCGTCCCAAACTTTGGGGTGGCTGTGTATTTTTGATTTTAATTTCCCTAAGCTATAGGACCATAAGTGGAAGTGCACTAGGTTCTGTTGCTTTGCTTTTTAGATGTTTCAGGAAACACCATACACTTCTCCCGAGTGGTTGTTGGCAATTTACATCCCGCCCATCAGCATAACAAGGCTCCCAGTTCTCCATGGCCTGTCCTGCCTTTCTGGATTTTACTTTTTTCAGATGGCCCTTTTGACCGGGGGGAAGTGAGACTTCATTGTAGTGCAGATTTCCTTTGCAAGCTTGCTTGGTTGGCCAAAAAGGGCGTATGCGTTTTTTCCTGAATATATTCAGGAAAAAACGCATACGCCCTTTTTGGCCAAGTGCATCATTGTGGACGTTCTGCCTCTTTTCCTATGCTTTCAATGCAATTCCAGTCTACCTCCTGAAATCGGTTTCCTGCAATTCTGCCCCACTTTCAAGTCCTCTTGGCAGCCTTAGTTCAGTCTATTTTTGGACGATAGCAGTCATTTATAACTGCAGGTTTGTGAATTACAGTGCCCCTGAGCTCCTTTCTTCAACTCGCTTTCTTGTGACCTGGCCGCAACACCGCAGGATGGCTTCAGGACCTAATCTGGTTCCGGCACGGCACGCTGAGCCTTTGGTTATTTCCTCTTCCTGGTGGGAAATGAGAGTTAAATTTGCCCATCCAGACACCTCCAGCTAGTCTCTCATTGGTTCTCGCTATTCCTGTTCATCTTCCACAGAAATTGCAAACTGGGCCAAACAGGAGGTTAAAGGCGCTGACTCTCCAAGTGGGGAGAGTGTTAGTAAAGCGTCTGGAATGTTGCACCCGAGTACCAGGGGAGGAAAACTGAGATATATTTGAACACGTCTCCCGTTCACATGGTTGATCATACTCTGGGTTCCACATGCATGTTTTAGCTGAAGGAAGAATACCTTAAACCTGGAGAGTTGAGACCCGTGTAATGGGTACCATGCAATATGTCTTCAAAGGGTCTTCATTTGCTCACCGAACCTCTCCAATCCTATCACTGCTGCGTTTATGCCCCTGTACACATGCTTTATTCTCTTTTGGAGGCATAGCAATCCATAGGTTTTAAGATACTTACTAGTCAGGTACATTCTTAGGCATTTAATATGGGGTGTTGGGTCCATTTCGTTGAGCAAGGAGTAGCTCTTGTCTATTCCATATTTGGCTTAAGGAACTTTATCTGTGCTCATTTCAATCTCTGGTTTTATGCAGCACCCCAACTCACCTTTCCCCTTAAGCAAGCATAAGTTGGTTTTCTAAATTTCAGACCCTGTTCTGTTCTGTAATTCAGTTCCTGTGTAGCCAAGTTTACATTCCGTGTATTAGTGATATCTTATGATGTTTCTTTTTCTGTGTGACTTATTTCAGTTAGAATCATCGTACCTGAATCCACTCATTATGCTGCTACGGGCCTGATGACATAGATTTCATTGCTGAGTGATACTGCATTGTACGTAAGTACCACAAGTTCTTTATCCATTTTTCACTTTCTGCGATGTTGAACTTGTACTGTAAACGAGGTTCTTGTAAACAGAGCCATTCCAAACTTTGGGGTGGCTGTGTCTTTTTGATTTTAATTTCCCTAAGCTATAGGACCATAAGTGGAAGTGCCCTAGGTTCTGTTGCTTTGTTTTTTAGATGTTTCAGGAAACACCATACACTTCTCCCGAGTGGTTGTTGGCAATTTACATCCCGCCCATCAGCATAACAAGGCTCCCAGTTCTCCATGGCCTGTCCTGCCTTTCTGGATTTTACACTTTTTTCAGATGGCCCTTTTGACCGGGGGGAAGTGAGACTTCATTGTAGTGCAGATTTCCTTTGCAAGCTTGCTTGGTTGGCCAAAAAGGGCGTATGCGTTTTTTCCTGAATATATTCAGGAAAAAACGCATACGCCCTTTTTGGCCAAGTGCATCATTGTGGACGTTCTGCCTCTTTTCCTATGCTTTCAATGCAATTCCAGTCTACCTCCTGAAATTGGTTTCCTGCAATTCTGCCCCGCTTTCAAGTCCTCTTGGCAGCCTTACTTCAGTCTATTTTTGGACGATAGCTGTCATTTATAACTCTGCTGGTTTGTCAATTGCAGTGCCCCTGAGCTCCTTTCTTCAACTCGCTTTCTTGTGACCTGGCCGCAACACCGCAGGATGGCTTCAGGCCCTAATCTGGTTCCGGCACGGCATGCTGAGCCTTTGGTTAATTCCTCTTCCTGGTGGGAAATGAGAGTTAAATTTGCCCATCCAGACACCTCCAGCTAGCCTCTCATTGGTTCTCGCTATTCCTGTTCATCTTCCGCAGAAATTGCAAACTGGGCCAAACAGGAGGTTAAAGGGACTGACTCTCTAAGTCGGGAGAGTGTTAGTAAAGGGTCTGGAATGTTGCACCCGAGTACCAGGGGAGGAAAACTGAGACATATTTGAACACGTCTCCCGTTCACATGGTTGATCATACTCTGGGTTCCACATGCATGTTTTAGCTGAAGGAAGAATACCTTAAACCTGGAGAGTTGAGACCCGTGTAATGGGTACCATGCAATATGACTTCAAAGGGTCTTCATTTGCTCACCGAACCTCTCCAATCCTATCACTGCTGCGTTTATGCCCCTGTACACATGCTTTATTCTCTTTTGGAGGCATAGCAATCCATAGGTTTTAAGATACTTACTAGTCAGGTACATTCTTAGGCATTTAATATGGGGTTTTGAGTCCATTTCGTTGAGCAAGGAGTAGCTCTTGTCTATTCCATATTTGGCTTAAGGAACTTTATCTGTGCTCATTTCAATCTCTGGTTTTATGCAGCACCCCAACTCACCTTTCCCCTTAAGCAAGCATAAGTTGGTTTTCTAAATTTGAGACCCTGTTCTGTTCTGTAATTCAGTTCCTGTGTAGCCAAGTTTCCATTCCGTGTATTACTGATATCTTATGATGTTTCTTTTTCTGTGTGACTTATTTCAGTTAGAATCATCGTACCTGAATCCACTCATTATGCTGCTACGGGCCTGATGACACAGATTTCATTGCTGAGTGATATTGCTTTGTAAGTAAATACCACAACTTCTTTATCCATTTTTCAATTTCTGCGATGTTGAACTTGTACTGTAAACGAGGTTCTTGTAAACAGAGCCGTTCGAAACTTTGGGGTGGCTGTGTCTTTTTGATTTTAAATTCCCTAAGCTATAGGACCATAAGTGGAAGTGCCCTAGGCTCTGTTGCTTTGTTTTTTAGATGTTTCAGGAAACACCATACACTTCAAATGAGTGTTTGTTGGCAATTTACATCCCGCCCTTCAGCATAACAAGGCTCTCAGTTCTCCATGGCCTGTCCTGCCTTTCTGGATTTTACACTTTTTTCAGATGGCCCTTTTGACCGGGGGGAAGTGAGACTTCATTGTAGTGCAGATTTCCTTTGCAAGCTTGCTTGGTTGGCCAAAAAGGGCGTATGCGCTTTTTCCTGAATATATTCAGGAAAAAACGCATACGCCCTTTTTGGCCAAGTGCATCATTGTGGACGTTCTGCCTCTTTTCCTATGCTTTCAATGCAATTCCAGTCTACCTCCTGAAATCGGTTTCCTGCAATTCTGCCCCGCTTTCAAGTCCTCTTGGCAGCCTTACTTCAGTCTATTTTTGGAATAGCTGTCATTTATAACTCTGCAGGTTTGTGAATTACAGTGCCCCTGAGCTCCTTTCTTCAACTCGCTTTCTTTTGAGCTGGCCGCAACACTGCAGGATGGCTTCAGGCCCTAATCTGGTCCGGCACGGCACACTGAGCCTTTGGTTATTTCCTCTTCCTGGTGGGAAATGAGAGTTAAATTTGCCCGTCCAGACACCTCCAGCTAGCCTCTCATTGGTTCTCGCTATTCCTGTTCATCTTCCGCAGAAATTGCAAACTGGGCCAAACAGGAGGTTAAAGGCGCTGACTTTCCAAGTGGGGAGAGTGTTAGTAAAGCGTCTGGAATGTTGCACCCGAGGACCAGGGTACGAAAACTGAGACATATTTGAACACGTCTCCCATTCACATGGTTGATCATACTTGGGTTCCACATGCATGTTTTAGCTGAGGAAGAATACCTAAAACCTGGGTAGTTGAAACCCGTGGAATGGGTACCATGCAATATGACTTCAAAGGGTCTTCATTTGCTCACCGAACCTCTCCAATCCTATCACTGCTGCGTTTATGCCCCTGTACACATGCTTGATTCTCTTTCGGAGACATAGCAATCCATAGGTTTTAAGATACTTACTAGTCAGGTACATTCTTAGGCGTTTAATATGGGGTGTTGAGTCCATTTCGTTGAGCAAGGAGTAGCTCTTGTCTATTCCATATTTGGCTTAAGGAACTTTATCTGTGCTCATTTCAATCTCTGGTTTTATGCAGCACCCCAACTCACCTTTCCCCTTAAGCAAGCATAAGTTGGTTTTCTAAATTTGAGACCCTGTTCTGTTCTGTAATTCAGTTCCTGTGTAGCCAAGTTTCCATTCCGTGTATTACTGATATCTTATGATGTTTCTTTTTCTGTGTGACTTATTTCAGTTAGAATCATCATACCTGAATCCACTCATTGTGCTGCTAAGGGCCTGATGACACAGATTTCATTGCTGAGTGATATTGCTTTGTAAGTAAATACCACAACTTCTTTATCCATTTTTCAATTTCTGCGATGTTGAACTTGTACTGTAAAGAGGTTCTTGTAAACAGAGGCGTTCGAAACTTTGGGGTGGCTGTGTCTTTTTGATTTTAAATTCCCTAAGCTATAGGACCATAAGTGGAAGTGCCCTAGGCTCTGTTGCTTTGTTTTTTAGATGTTTCAGGAAACACCATACACTTCAAATGAGTGTTTGTTGGCAAATTACATCCCACCCTTCAGCATAACAAGGCTCCCAGTTCTCCATGGCCTGTCCTGCCTTTCTGGATTTTACACTTTTTTCAGATGGCCCTTTTGACCGGGGGGAAGTGAGACTTCATTGTAGTGCAGATTTCCTTTGCAAGCTTGCTTGGTTGGCCAAAAAGGGCGTATGCGTTTTTTCCTGAATATATTCAGGAAAAAACGCATACGCCCTTTTTGGCCAAGTGCATCATTGTGGACGTTCTGCCTCTTTTCCTATGCTTTCAATGCAATTCCAGTCTACCTCCTGAAATCGGTTTCCTGCAATTCTGCCCCGCTTTCAAGTCCTCTTGGCAGCCTTACTTCAGTCTATTTTTGGACGATAGCTGTCATTTATAACTCTGCAGGTTTGTGAATTACAGTGCCCCTGAGCTCCTTTCTTCAACTCGCTTTCTTTTGAGCTGGCCGCAACACTGCAGGATGGCTTCAGGCCCTAATCTGGTCCGGCACGGCACACTGAGCCTTTGGTTATTTCCTCTTCCTGGTGGGAAATGAGAGTTAAATTTGCCCGTCCAGACACCTCCAGCTAGCCTCTCATTGGTTCTCGCTATTCCTGTTCATCTTCCGCATAAATTGCAAACTGGGCCAAACAGGAGGTTAAAGGCTCTGACTTTCCAAGTGGGGAGAGTGTTAGTAAAGCGTCTGGAATGTTGCACCCGAGTACCAGGGGAGGAAAACTGAGACATATTTGAACACGTCTCCCATTCACATGGTTGATCATACTTGGGTTCCACATGCATGTTTTAGCTGAAGGAAGAATACCTAAAACCTGGGTATTTGAAACCCGTGGAATGGGTACCATGCAATATGACTTCAAAGGGTCTTCATTTGCTCACCGAACCTCTCCAATCCTATCACTGCTGCGTTTATGCCCCTGTACACATGCTTGATTCTCTTTCGGAGACATAGCAATCCATAGGTTTTAAGATACTTACTAGTCAGGTACATTCTTAGGCGTTTAATATGCGGTGTTGAGTCCATTTCGTTGAGCAAGGAGTAGCTCTTGTCTATTCCATATTTGGCTTAAGGAACTTTATCTGTGCTCATTTCAATCTCTGGTTTTATGCAGCACCCCAACTCACCTTTCCCCTTAAGCAAGCATAAGTTGGTTTTCTAAATTTGAGACCCTGTTCTGTTCTGTAATTCAGTTCCTGTGTAGCCAAGTTTACATTCCGTGTATTACTGATATCTTATGATGTTTCTTTTTCTGTGTGACTTATTTCAGTTAGAATCATCATACCTGAATCCACTCATTGTGCTGCTAAGGGCCTGATGACACAGATTTCATTGCTGAGTGATATTGCTTTGTAAGTAAATACCACAACTTCTTTATCCATTTTTCAATTTCTGCGATGTTGAACTTGTACTGTAAACGAGGTTCTTGTAAACAGAGGCGTCCCAAACTTTTGGGTGGCTGTGTCTTTTTGATTTTAATTTCCCTAAGCTATAGGACCATAAGTGGCAGTGCCCTAGGCTCTGTTGCTTTGCTTTTTAGATGTTTCAGGAAACACCATACACTTCTCCCGAGTGGTTGTTGGCAATTTACATCCCGCCCATCAGCATAACAATGCTCCCAGTTCTCCATGGCCTGTCCTGCCTTTCTGGATTTTACACTTTTTTCAGATGGCCCTTTTGACCGGGGGGAAGTGAGACTTCATTGTAGTGCAGATTTCCTTTGCAAGCTTGCTTGGTTGGCCAAAAAGGGCGTATGCGTTTTTTCCTGAATATATTCAGGAAAAAACGCATACGCACTTTTTGGCCAAGTGCATCATTGTGGACGTTCTGCCTCTTTTCCTATGCTTTCAATGCAATTCCAGTCTACCTCCTGAAATCGGTTTCCTGCAATTCTGCCCCGCTTTCAAGTCCTCTTGGCAGCCTTACTTCAGTATATTTTTGGACGATAGCTGTCATTTATAACTCTGCAGGTTTGTGAATTACAGTGCTCCTGAGCTCCTTTCTTTAACTCGCTTTCTTGTGACCTGGCCGCAACACCGCAGGATGGCTTCAGGCCCTAATCTGGTTCCGGCACGGCACGCTGAGCCTTTGGTTATTTCCTCTTCCTGGTGGGAAATGAGAGTTAAATTTGCCCATCCAGACACCTCCAGCTAGTCTCTCATTGGTTCTCGCTATTCCTGTTCATCTTCCACAGAAATTGCAAACTGGGCCAAACAGGAGGTTAAAGGGACTGACTCTCCAAGTGGGGAGAGTGTTAGTAAAGCGTCTGGAATGTTGCACCCGAGTACCAGGGTACGAAAACTGAGACATATTTGAACACGTCTCCCGATCACATGGTTGATCATACTCTAGGTTCCACATGCATGTTTTAGCTGAAGGAAGAATACCTTAAACCTGGGTAGTTGAAACCCGTGGAATGGGTACCATGCAATATGACTTCAAAGGGTCTTCATTTGCTCACCGAACCTCTCCAATCCTATCACTGCTGTGTTTATGCCCCTGTACACATGCTTGATTCTCTTTCGGAGATATAGCAATCCATAGGTTTTAAGATACTTACTAGTCAGGTACATTCTTAGGCGTTTAATATGCGGTGTTGAGTCCATTTCGTTGAGCAAGGAGTAGCTCTTGTCTATTCCATATTTGGCTTAAGGAACTTTATCTGTGCTCATTTCAATCTCTGGTTTTATGCAGCACCCCAACTCACCTTTCCCCGTAAGCAAGCATTAGTTGGTTTTCTAAATTTGAGACCCTGTTCTGTTTTGGAATGCAGTTCCTGTGTAGCCAAGTTTACATTCCGTGTATTAGTGATATCTTATGATGTTTCTTTTTCTGTGTGACTTATTTCAGTTAGAATCATCGTACCTGAATCCACTCATTATGCTGCTACGGGCCTGATGACATAGATTTCATTGCTGAGTGATACTGCATTGTACGTAAGTACCACAAGTTCTTTATCCATTTTTCACTTTCTGTGATATTGAACTTGTACGGTAAACGAGGTTCTTGTAAACGGAGGCGTCCCAAACTTTGGGGTGGCTGTGTCTTTTTGATTTTAATTTCCCTAAGCTATAGGACCATAAGTGGAAGTGCCCTAGGCTCTGTTGCTTTGTTTTTTAGATGTTTCAGGAAACACCATACACTTCTCCCGAGTGGTTGTTGGCAATTTACATCCCGCCCATCAGCATAACAAGGCTCCCAGTTCTCCATGGCCTGTCCTGCCTTTCTGGATTTTACACTTTTTTCAGATGGCCCTTTTGACCGGGGGGAAGTGAGACTTCATTGTAGTGCAGATTTCCTTTGCAAGCTTGCTTGGTTGGCCAAAAAGGGCGTATGCGTTTTTTCCTGAATATATTCAGGAAAAAACGCATACGCCCTTTTTGGCCAAGTGCATCATTGTGGACGTTCTGCCTCTTTTCCTATGCTTTCAATGCAATTCCAGTCTACCTCCTGAAATCGGTTTCCTGCAATTCTGCCCCGCTTTCAAGTCCTCTTGGCAGCCTTACTTCAGTCTATTTTTGGACGATAGCTGTCATTTATAACTCTGCAGGTTTGTGAATTACAGTGCCCCTGAGCTCCTTTCTTCAACTCGCTTTCTTTTGAGCTGGCCGCAACACTGCAGGATGGCTTCAGGCCCTAATCTGGTCCGGCACGGCACACTGAGCCTTTGGTTATTTCCTCTTCCTGGTGGGAAATGAGAGTTAAATTTGCCCGTCCAGACACCTCCAGCTAGCCTCTCATTGGTTCTCGCTATTCCTGTTCATCTTCCGCAGAAATTGCAAACTGGGCCAAACAGGAGGTTAAAGGCGCTGACTTTCCAAGTGGGGAGAGTGTTAGTAAAGCATCTGGAATGTTGCACCCGAGGACCAGGGTACGAAAACTGAGACATATTTGAACACGTCTCCCATTCACATGGTTGATCATACTTGGGTTCCACATGCATGTTTTAGCTGAGGAAGAATACCTAAAACCGGGGTAGTTGAACCCGTGGAATGGGTACCATGCAATATGACTTCAAAGGGTCTTCATTCGCTCACCGAACCTCTCCAATCCTATCACTGCTGCGTTTATGCCCCTGTACACATGCTTGATTCTCTTTCGGAGACATAGCAATCCATAGGTTTTAAGATACTTACTAGTCAGGTACATTCTTAGGCGTTTAATATGCGGTGTTGAGTCCATTTCGTTGAGCAAGGAGTAGCTCTTGTCTATTCCATATTTGGCTTAAGGAACTTTATCTGTGCTCATTTCAATCTCTGGTTTTATGCAGCACCCCAACTCACCTTTACCCTTAAGCAAGCATAGGTTGGTTTTCTAAATTTGAGACCCTGTTCTGTTCTGTAATTCAGTTCCTGTGTAGCCAAGTTTACATTCCGTGTATTACTGATATCTTATGATGTTTCTTTTTCTGTGTGACTTATTTCAGTTAGAATCATCATACCTGAATCCACTCATTGTGCTGCTAAGGGCCTGATGACACAGATTTCATTGCTGAGTGATATTGCTTTGTAAGTAAATACCACAACTTCTTTATCCATTTTTCAATTTCTGCGATGTTGAACTTGTACTGTAAACGAGGTTCTTGTAAACAGAGGCGTCCCAAACTTTTGGGTGGCTGTGTCTTTTTGATTTTAATTTCCCTAAGCTATAGGACCATAAGTGGCAGTGCACTAGGTTCTGTTGCTTTGCTTTTTAGATGTTTCAGGAAACACCATACACTTCTCCGGAGTGGTTGTTGGCAATTTACATCCCGCCCATCAGCATAACAAGGCTCCCAGTTCTCCATGGCCTGTCCTGCCTTTCTGGATTTTACACTTTTTTCAGATGGCCCTTTTGAATGGGGGGAAGTGAGACTTCATTGTAGTGCAGATTTCCTTTGCAAGCTTGCTTGGTTGGCCAAAAAGGGCGTATGCGTTTTTTCCTGAATATATTCAGGAAAAAACGCATACGCCCTTTTTGGCCAAGTGCATCATTGTGGACGTTCTGCCTCTTTTCCTATGCTTTCAATGCAATTCCAGTCTACCTCCTGAAATCGGTTTCCTGCAATTCTGCCCCGCTTTCAAGTCCTCTTGGCAGCCTTACTTCAGTCTATTTTTGGACGATAGCTGTCATTTATAACTCTGCAGGTTTGTGAATTACAGTGCCCCTGAGCTCCTTTCTTCAACTCGCTTTCTTGTGAGCTGGCCGCAACACCGCAGGATGGCTTCAGGCCCTAATCTGGTTCCGGCACGGCACGCTGAGCCTTTGGTTAATTCCTCTTCCTGGTGGGAAATGAGAGTTAAATTTGCCCGTCCAGACACCTCCAGCTAGTCTCTCATTGGTTCTCGCTATTCCTGTTCATCTTCCGCAGAAATTGCAAACTGGGCCAAACAGGAGGTTAAAGGGACTGACTCTCCAAGTCGGGAGAATGTTAGTAAAGCATCTGGAATGTTGCACCCGAGTACCAGGGTACGAAAACTGAGACATATTTGAACACGTCTCCCGTTCACATAGTTGATGATACTTGGGTTCCACATGCATCTTTTAGCTGAAGGAAGAATACCTTAAACCTGTGTATTTGAAACCCGTGGAATGGGTACCATGCAATATGACTTCAAAGGGTCTTCATTTGCTCACCGAACCTCTCCAATCCTATCACTGCTGCGTTTATGCCCCTGTACACATGCTTGATTCTCTTTCGGAGACATAGCAATCCATAGGTTTTAAGATACTTACTAGTCAGGTACATTCTTAGGCGTTTAATATGCGGTGTTGAGTCCATTTCGTTGAGCAAGGAGTAGCTCTTGTCTATTCCATATTTGGCTTAAGGAACTTTATCTGTGCTCATTTCAATCTCTGGTTTTATGCAGCACCCCAACTCACCTTTCCCCTTAAGCAAGCATAAGTTGGTTTTCTAAATTTGAGACCCTGTTCTGTTCTGTAATTCAGTTCCTGTCTAGCCAGGTTTACATTCCGTGTATTACTGATATCTTATGATGTTTCTTTTTCTGTGTGACTTATTTCAGTTAGAATCATCGTACCTGAATCCACTCATTGTGCTGCTACGGGCCTGATGACACAGATTTCATTGCTGAGTGATATTGCTTTGTAAGTAAATACCACAACTTTTTTATCCATTTTTCACTTTCTGCGATGTTGAACTTGTACTGTAAACGAGGTTCTTGTAAACAGAGCCGTTCGAAACTTTGGGGTGGCTGTGTCTTTTTGATTTTAAATTCCCTAAGCTATAGGACCATAAGTGGCAGTGCCCTAGGCTCTGTTGCTTTGTTTTTTAGATGTTTCAGGAAAAACCATACACTTCTCTGGAGTGGTTGTTGGCAATTTACATCCCGCCCTTCAGCATAACAAGGCTCCCAGTTCTCCATGGCCTGTCCTGCCTTTCTGGATTTTACACTTTTTTCAGATGGCCCTTTTGACCGGGGGGAAGTGAGACTTCATTGTAGTGCAGATTTCCTTTGCAAGCTTGCTTGGTTGGCCAAAAAGGGCGTATGCGTTTTTTCCTGAATATATTCAGGAAAAAACGCATACGCCCTTTTTGGCCAAGTGCATCATTGTGGACGTTCTGCCTCTTTTCCTATGCTTTCAATGCAATTCCAGTCTACCTCCTGAAATCGGTTTCCTGCAATTCTGCCCCGCTTTCAAGTCCTCTTGGCAGCCTTACTTCAGTCTATTTTTGGACGATAGCTGTCATTTATAACTCTGCAGGTTTGTGAATTACAGTGCCCCTGAGCTCCTTTCTTCAACTTGCTTTCTTTTGAGCTGGCCGCAACACTGCAGGATGGCTTCAGGCCCTAATCTGGTCCGGCACGGCACACTGAGCCTTTGGTTATTTGCTCTTCCTGGTGAGAAATGAGAGTTAAATTTGCCCGTCCAGACACCTCCAGCTAGCCTCTCATTGGTTCTCGCTATTCCTGTTCATCTTCCGCAGAAATTGCAAACTGGGCCAAACAGGAGGTTAAAGTCGCTGACTTTCCAAGTGGGGAGAGTGTTAGTAAAGCGTCTGGAATGTTGCACCCGAGAACCAGGGGAGGAATACTGAGACATATTTGAACACGTCTCCCATTCACATGGTTGATCATACTTGGGTTCCACATGCATGTTTTAGCTGAAGGAAGAATACCTAAAACCTGGGTATTTGAAACCCGTGGAATGGGTACCATGCAATATGACTTCAAAGGGTCTTCATTTGCTCACCGAACCTCTCCAATCCTATCACTGCTGCGTTTATGCCCCTGTACACATGCTTGATTCTCTTTCGGAGACATAGCAATCCATAGGTTTTAAGATACTTACTAGTCAGGTACATTCTTAGGCGTTTAATATGCGGTGTTGAGTCCATTTCGTTGAGCAAGGAGTAGCTCTTGTCTATTCCATATTTGGCTTAAGGAACTTTATCTGTGCTCATTTCAATCTCTGGTTTTATGCAGCACCCCAACTCACCTTTACCCTTAAGCAAGCATAAGTTGGTTTTCTAAATTTGAGACCCTGTTCTGTTCTGTAATTCATTTCCTGTGTAGCCAAGTTTACATTCCGTGTATTACTGATATCTTATGATGTTTCTTTTTCTGTGTGACTTATTTCAGTTAGAATCATCATACCTGAATCCACTCATTGTGCTGCTAAGGGCCTGATGACACAGATTTCATTGCTGAGTGATATTGCTTTGTAAGTAAATACCACAACTTCTTTATCCATTTTTCAATTTCTGCGATGTTGAACTTGTACTGTAAACGAGGTTCTTGTAAACAGAGGCGTCCCAAACTTTGGGGTGGCTGTGTCTTTTTGATTTTAATTTCCCTAAGCTATAGGACCATAAGTGGCAGTGCCCTAGGCTCTGTTGCTTTGTTTTTTAGATGTTTCAGGAAACACCATACACTTCTCCTGAGTGTCTGTTGGTAATTTACATCCCGCCCATCAGCATAACAAGGCTCCCAGTTCTCCATGGCCTGTCCTGCCTTTCTGGATTTTACACTTTTTTCAGATGGCCCTTTTGAATGGGGGGAAGTGAGACTTCATTGTAGTGCAGATTTCCTTTGCAAGCTTGCTTGGTTGGCCAAAAAGGGCGTATGCGTTTTTTCCTGAATATATTCAGGAAAAAACGCATACGCCCTTTTTGGCCAAGTGCATCATTGTGGACGTTCTGCCTCTTTTCCTATGCTTTCAATGCAATTCCAGTCTACCTCCTGAAATCAGTTTCCTGCAATTCTGCCCCGCTTTCAAGTCCTCTTGGCAGCCTTACTTCAGTATATTTTTGGACGATAGCTGTCATTTATAACTCTGCAGGTTTGTGAATTACAGTGCTCCTGAGCTCCTTTCTTTAACTCGCTTTCTTGTGACCTGGCCGCAACACCGCAGGATGTCTTCAGGCCCTAATCTGGTTCTGGCACGGCACGCTGAGTCTTTGGTTAATTCCTCTTCCTGGTGGGAAATGAGAGTTAAATTTGCCCATCCAGACACCTCCAGCTAGTCTCTCATTGGTTCTCGCTATTCCTGTTCATCTTCCACAGAAATTGCAAACTGGGCCAAACAGGAGGTTAAAGGGACTGACTCTCCAAGTGGGGAGAGTGTTAGTAAAGCGTCTGGAATGTTGCACCCGAGTACCAGGGTACGAAAACTGAGACATATTTGAACACGTCTCCCGATCACATGGTTGATCATACTCTAGGTTCCACATGCATGTTTTAGCTGAAGGAAGAATACCTTAAACCTGGGTAGTTGAAACCCGTGGAATGGGTACCATGCAATATGACTTCAAAGGGTCTTCATTTGCTCACCGAACCTCTCCAATCCTATCACTGCTGCGTTTATGCCCCTGTACACACGCTTGATTCTCTTTTGGAGACATAGCAATCCATAGGTTTTAAGATACTTACTAGTCAGGTACATTCTTAGGCGTTTAATATGGGGTGTTGAGTCCATTTCGTTGAGCAAGGAGTAGCTCTTGTCTATTCCATATTTGGCTTAAGGAACTTTATCTATGCTCGTTTCAATCTCTGGTTTTATGCAGCACCCCAACTCACCTTTCCCCTTAAGCAAGCATAAGTTGGTTTTCTAAATTTGAGACCCTGTTCTGTTTTGGAATGCAGTTCCTGTGTAGCCAAGTTTACATTCCGTGTATTAGTGATATCTTATGATGTTTCTTTTCCTGTGTGACTTATTTCAGTTAGAATCATCGTACCTGAATCCACTCATTATGCTGCTATGGGCCTGATGACATAGATTTCATTGCTGAGTGATACTGCATTGTACGTAAGTACCACAAGTTCTTTATCCATTTTTCACTTTCTGTGATATTGAACTTGTACTGTAAACGAGGTTCTTGTAAACGGAGGCGTCCCAAACTTTGGGGTGGCTGTGTCTTTTTGATTTTAATTTCCCTAAGCTATAGGACCATAAGTGGAAGTGCCCTAGGTTCTGTTGCTTTGTTTTTTAGATGTTTCAGGAAACACCATACACTTCTCCCGAGTGGTTGTTGGCAATTTACATCCCGCCCATCAGCATAACAAGGCTCCCAGTTCTCCATGGCCTGTCCTGCCTTTCTGGATTTTACACTTTTTTCAGATGGCCCTTTTGACCGGGGGGAAGTGAGACTTCATTGTAGTGCAGATTTCCTTTGCAAGCTTGCTTGGTTGGCCAAAGAGGGCGTATGCGTTTTTTTCCTGAATATATTCAGGAAAAAATGCATACGCCCTTTTTGGCCAAGTGCATCATTGTGGACGTTCTGCCTCTTTTCCTATGCTTTCAATGCAATTCCAGTCTACCTCCTGAAATCGGTTTCCTGCAATTCTGCCCCGCTTTCAAGTCCTCTTGGCAGCCTTACTTCAGTCTATTTTTGGACGATAGCTGTCATTTATAACTCTGCAGGTTTGTGAATTACAGTGCCCCTGAGCTCCTTTCTTCAACTCGCTTTCTTTTGACCTGGCCGCAACACCGCAGGATGGCTTCAGGCCCTAATCTGGTTCCGGCACGGCATGCTGAGCCTTTGGTTATTTCCTCTTCCTGGTGGGAAATGAGAGTTAAATTTGTCCGTCCAGACACCTCCAGCTAGTCTCTCATTGGTTCTCGCTATTCCTGTTCATCTTCCACAGAAATTGCAAACTGGGCCAAACAGGAGGTTAAAGGGACTGACTCTCCAAGTCGGGAGAGTGTTAGTAAAGCGTCTGGAATGTTGCACCCGAGTACCAGGGGAGGAAAACTGAGACATATTTGAACACGTCTCCCGTTCACATGGTTGATCATACTTGGGTTCCACATGCATGTTTTAGCTGAAGGAAGAATACCTTAAACCTGGGTATTTGAAACCCGTGGAATGGGTACCATGCAATATGACTTCAAAGGGTCTTCATTTGCTCACTGAACCTCTCCAATCCTATCACTGCTGCGTTTATGCCCCTGTACACATGCTTGATTCTCTTTCGGAGACATAGCAATCAATAGGTTGTAAGATACTTACTAGTCAGGTACATTCTTAGGCATTTAATATGGGGTTTTGAGTCCATTTCGTTGAGCAAGGAGTAGCTCTTGTCTATTCCATATTTGGCTTAAGGAACTTTATCTGTGCTCATTTCAATCTCTGGTTTTATGCAGCACCCCAACTCACCTTTCCCCTTAAGCAAGCATAAGTTGGTTTTCTAAATTTGAGACCCTGTTCTGTTTCGGAATGCAGTTCCTGTGTAGCCAAGTTTACATTCCGTGTATTAGTGATATCTTATGATGTTTCTTTTTCTGTGTGACTTATTTCAGTTAGAATCATCGTACCTGAATCCACTCATTATGCTGCTACGGGCCTGATGACATAGATTTCATTGCTGAGTGATACTGCATTGTACGTAAGTACCACAAGTTCTTTATCCATTTTTCACTTTCTGTGATATTGAACTTGTACGGTAAACGAGGTTCTTGTAAACGGAGGCGTCCCAAACTTTGGGGTGGCTGTGTCTTTTTGATTTTAATTTCCCTAAGCTATAGGACCATAAGTGGAAGTGCCCTAGGCTCTGTTGCTTTGTTTTTTAGATGTTTCAGGAAACACCATACACTTCTCCCGAGTGTCTGTTGGTAATTTACATCCCGCCCATCAGCATAACAAGGCTCCCAGTTCTCCATGGCCTGTCCTGCCTTTCTGGATTTTACACTTTTTTCAGATGGCCCTTTTGACCGGGGGGAAGTGAGACTTCATTGTAGTGAAGATTTCCTTTGCAAGCTTGCTTGGTTGGCCAAAAAGGGCGTATGCGTTTTTTCCTGAATATATTCAGGAAAAAACGCATACGCCCTTTTTGGCCAAGTGCATCATTGTGGACGTTCTGCCTCTTTTCCTATGCTTTCAATGCAATTCCAGTCTACCTCCTGAAATCGGTTTCCTGCAATTCTGCCCCGCTTTCAAGTCCTCTTGGCAGCCTTACTTCAGTCTATTTTTGGACGATAGCTGTCATTTATAACTCTGCAGGTTTGTGAATTACAGTGCCCCTGAGCTCCTTTCTTCAACTCGCTTTCTTGTGACCTGGCCGCAACACCGCAGGATGGCTTCAGGCCCTAATCTGGTTCCGGCACGGCACACAGAGCCTTTGGTTAATTCCTCTTCCTGGTGGGAAATGAGAGTTAAATTTGCCCGTCCAGACACCTCCAGCTAGTCTCTCATTGGTTCTCTCTATTCCTGTTCATCTTCCGCAGAAATTGCAAACTGGGCCAAACAGGAGGTTAAAGGGACTGACTCTCCAAGTCGGGAGAGTGTTAGTAAAGCGTCTGGAATGTTGCACCCGAGTACCAGGGTACGAAAACTGAGACATATTTGAACACGTCTCCCGATCACATGGTTGATCATACTCTAGGTTCCACATGCATGTTTTAGCTGAAGGAAGAATACCTAAAACCTGGGTAGTTGAAACCCGTGGAATGGGTACCATGCAATATGACTTCAAAGGGTCTTCATTTGCTCACCGAACCTCTCCAATCCTATCACTGCTGCGTTTATGCCCCTGTACACATGCTTGATTCTCTTTCGGAGACATAGCAATCCATAGGTTTTAAGATACTTACTAGTCAGGTACATTCTTAGGCGTTTAATATGCGGTGTTGAGTCCATTTCGTTGAGCAAGGAGTAGCTGTTGTCTATTCCATATTTGGCTTAAGGAACTTTATCTGTGCTCATTTCAATCTGGTTTTATGCAGCACCCCAACTCACCTTTACCCTTAAGCAAGCATAGGTTGTTTTTCTAAATTTGAGACCCTGTTCTGTTCTGTAATTCAGTTCCTGTGTAGCCAAGGTTCCATTCCGTGTATTACTGATATCTTATGATGTTTCTTTTTCTGTGTGACTTATTTCAGTTAGAATCATCATACCTGAATCCACTCATTGTGCTGCTAAGGGCCTGATGACATAGATTTCATTGCTGAGTGATATTGCTTTGTAAGTGAATACCACAACTTCTTTATCCATTTTTCACTTTCTGCGATGTTGAACTTGTACTGTAAACGAGGTTCTTGTAAACAGAGGCGTCCCAAACTTTGGGGTTGCTGTGTCTTTTTGATTTTGATTTCCCTAAGCTATAGGACCATAAGTGGCAGTGCCCTAGGCTCTGTTGCTTTGTTTTTTAGATGTTTCAGGAAACACCATACACTTCTCCCGAGTGGTTGTTGGCAATTTACATCCCGCCCATCAGCATAACAAGGCTCCCAGTTCTCCATGGCCTGTCCTGCCTTTCTGGATTTTACACTTTTTTCAGATGGCCCTTTTGACCGGGGGGAAGTGAGACTTCATTGTAGTGCAGATTTCCTTTGCAAGCTTGCTTGGTTGGCCAAAAAGAGCGTATGCGTTTTTTCCTGAATATATTCAGGAAAAAACGCATACGCCCTTTTTGGCCAAGTGCATCATTGTGGACGTTCTGCCTCTTTTCCTATGCTTTCAATGCAATTCCAGTCTACCTCCTGAAATTGGTTTCCTGCAATTCTGCCCCTCTTTCAAGTCCTCTTGGCAGCCTTACTTCAGTCTATTTTTGGACGATAGCTGTCATTTATAACTCTGCAGGTTTGTGAATTACAGTGCCCCTGAGCTCCTTTCTTCAACTCGCTTTCTTTTGAGCTGGCCACAACACCGCAGGATGGCTTCAGGCCCTAATCTGGTTCCGGCACGGGATGCTGAGCCTTTGGTTAATTCCTCTTCCTGGTGGGAAATGAGAGTTAAATTTGCCCGTCCAGACACCTCCAGCTAGCCTCTCATTGGTTCTCGCTATTCCTGTTCATCTTCCGCAGAAATTGCAAACTGGGCCAAACAGGAGGTTAAAGGGACTGACTCTCCAAGTGGGGAGAGTGTTAGTAAAGCGTCTGGAATGTTGCACCCGAGTACCAGGGGAGGAAAACTGAGACATATTTGAACACGTCTCCCGTTCACATGGTTGATCATACTTGGGTTCCACATGCATGTTTTAGCTGAAGGAAGAATACCTAAAACCTGGGTAGTTGAAACCCGTGGAATGGGTACCATGCAATGTGACTTCAAACGGTCTTCATTTGCTCACCGAACCTCTCCAATCCTATCACTGCTGCGTTTATGCCCCTGTATACATGCTTGATTCTCTTTCGGAGACATAGCAATCCATAGGTTTTAAGATACTTACTAGTCAGGTACATTCTTAGACGTTTAATATGCGGTGTTGAGTCCATTTCGTTGAGCAAGGAGTAGCTCTTGTCTATTCCATATTTGGCTTAAGGAACTTTATCTGTGCTCATTTCAATCTCTGGTTTTATGCAGCACCCCAACTCCCCTTTCCCCTTAAGCAAGCATAAGTTGGTTTTCGAAATTTGAGACCCTGTTCTGTTCTGTAATTCAGTTCCTGTGTAGCCAAGTTTACATTCCGTGTATTACTGATATCTTATGATGTTTCTTTTTCTGTGTGACTTATTTCAGTTAGAATCATCATACCTGAATCCACTCATTGTGCTGCTAAGGGCCTGATGACACAGATTTCATTGCTGAGTGATATTGCTTTGTAAGTAAATACCACAACTTCTTTATCCATTTTTCACTCTCTGCGATGTTGAACTTGTACTGTAAACGAGGTTCTTGTAAACAGAGCCGTTCCAAACTTTGGGGTGGCTGTGTCTTTTTGATTTTAATTTCCCTAAGCTATAGAACCATAAGTGGAAGTGCCCTAGGTTCTGTTGCTTTGTTTTTTAGATGTTTCAGGAAACACCATACACTTCTCCCGAGTGGTTGTTGGCAATTTACATCCCGCCCATCAGCATAACAAGGCTCCCAGTTCTCCATGGCCTGTCCTGCCTTTCTGGATTTTACACTTTTTTCAGATGGCCCTTTTGACCGGGGGGAAGTGAGACTTCATTGTAGTGCAGATTTCCTTTGCAAGCTTGCTTGGTTGGCCAAAAAGGGCGTATGCGTTTTTTCCTGAATATATTCAGGAAAAAACGCATACGCCCTTTTTGGCCAAGTGCATCATTGTGTACGTTCTGCCTCTTTTCCTATGCTTTCAATGCAATTCCAGTCTACCTCCTGAAATCGGTTTCCTGCAATTCTGCCCCGCTTTCAAGTCCTCTTGGCAGCCTTACTTCAGTCTATTTTTGGACGATAGCTGTCATTTATAACTCTGCAGGTTTGTGAATTACAGTGCCCCTGAGCTCCTTTCTTCAACTCGCTTTCTTGTGAGCTGGCCGCAACACCGCAGGATGGCTTCAGGCCCTAATCTGGTTCCGGCATGGCACACTGAGCCTTTGGTTATTTCCTCTTCCTGGTGGGAAATGAGAGTTAAATTTGCCCGTCCAGACACCTCCAGCTAGCCTCTCATTGGTTCTCGCTATTCCTGTTCATCTTCCGCAGAAATTGCAAACTGGGCCAAACAGGAGGTTAAAGGGACTGACTCTCCAAGTGGGGAGAGTGTTAGTAAAGCATCTGGAATGTTGCACCCGAGTACCAGGGGAGGAAAACTGAGACATATTTGAACACGTCTCCCGTTCACACGGTTGATCATACTTGGGTTCCACATGCATGTTTTAGCTGAAGGAAGAATACCTAAAACCTGGGTAGTTGAAACCCGTGGAATGGGTACCATGCAATATGACTTCAAAGGGTCTTCATTTGCTCACCGAACCTCTCCAATCCTATCACTGCTGCGTTTATGCCCCTGTACACATGCTTGATTCTCTTTCGGAGACATAGCAATCCATAGGTTTTAAGATACTTACAAGTCAGGTACATTCTTTGGCGTTTAATATGCGGTGTTGAGTCCATTTCGTTGAGCAAGGAGTAGCTCTTGTCTATTCCATATTTGGCTTAAGGAACTTTATCTGTGCTCATTTCAATCTCTGGTTTTATGCAGCACCCCAACTCACCTTTCCCCTTAAGCAAGCATAAGTTGGTTTTCTAAATTTGAGACCCTGTTCTGTTCTGTAATTCAGTTCCTGTGTAGCCAAGTTTACATTCCGTGTATTACTGATATCTTATGATGTTTCTTTTTCTGTGTGACTTATTTCAGTTAGAATCATCATACCTGAATCCACTCATTGTGCTGCTAAGGGCCTGATGACACAGATTTCATTGCTGAGTGATATTGCTTTGTAAGTAAATACCACAACTTCTTTATCCATTTTTCACTTTCTGCGATGTTGAACTTGTACTGTAAACGAGGTTCTTGTAAACAGAGCCGTTCCAAACTTTGGGGTGGCTGTGTCTTTTTGATTTTAATTTCCCTAAGCTATAGGACCATAAGTGGAAGTGCCCTAGGTTCTGTTGCTTTGTTTTTTAGATGTTTCAGGAAACACCATACACTTCTCCCGAGTGGTTGTTGGCAATTTACATCCCGCCCATCAGCATAACAAGGCTCCCAGTTCTCCATGGCCTGTCCTGCCTTTCTGGATTTTACACTTTTTTCAGATGGCCCTTTTGACCGGGGGGAAGTGAGACTTCATTGTAGTGCAGATTTCCTTTGCAAGCTTGCTTGGTTGGCCAAAAAGGGCGTATGCGTTTTTTCCTGAATATATTCAGGAAAAAACGCATACGCCCTTTTTGGCCAAGTGCATCATTGTGGACGTTCTGCCTCTTTTCCTATGCTTTCAATGCAATTCCAGTCTACCTCCTGAAATCGGTTTCCTGCAATTCTGCCCCGATTTCAAGTCCTCTTGGCAGCCTTACTTCAGTCTATTTTTGGAAGATAGCTGTCATTTATAACTCTGCAGGTTTGTGAATTACAGTGCCCTTGCGCTCCTTTCTTCAACTCGGTTTCTTTTGAGCTGGCCGCAACACCGCAGGATGACTTCAGGCCCTAATCTGGTTCCGGTACGGCATGCTGAGCCTTTGGTTATTTCCTCTTCCTGGTGGGAAATGAGAGTTAAATTTGCCCGTCCAGACACCTCCAGCTAGCCTCTCATTGGTTCTCGCTATTCCTGTTCATCTTCCGCAGAAATTGCAAACTGGGCCAAACAGGAGGTTAAAGGCGCTGACTCTCCAAGTGGGGAGAGTGTTAGTAAAGCGTCTGGAATGTTGCACCCGAGTACCAGGGGAGGAAAACTGAGACATATTTGAACACGTCTCCCGATCACATGGTTGATCATACTCTGGGTTCCACATGCATGTTTTAGCTGAAGGAAGAATACCTAAAACCTGGGTAGTTGAAACCCGTGGAATGGGTACCATGCAATATGACTTCAAAGGGTCTTCATTTGCTCACCGAACCTCTCCAATCCTATCACTGCTGCGTTTATGCCCCTGTACACATGCTTGATTCTCTTTCGGAGACATAGCAATCCATAGGTTTTAAGATACTTACTTGTCAGGTACATTCTTAGGCGTTTAATATGCGGTGTTGAGTCCATTTCGTTGAGCAAGGAGTAGCTCTTGTCTATTCCATATTTGGCTTAAGGAACTTTATCTGTGCTCATTTCAATCTCTGGTTTTATGCAGCAACCCAACTCACCTTTCCCCTTAAGCAAGCATAAGTTGGTTTTCTAAATTTGAGAACCTGTTCTGTTTTGGAATTCAGTTCCTGTGTAGCCAAGTTTACATTCCGTGTATTAGTGATATCTTATGATGTTTCTTTTTCTGTGTGACTTATTTCAGTTAGAATCATCGTACCTGAATCTACTCATTATGCTGCTACGGGCCTGATGACATAGATTTCATTGCTGAGTGATACTGCATTGTACGTAAGTACAACAAGTTCTTTATCCATTTTTCACTTTCTGCGATGTTGAACTTGTACTGTAAACGAGGTTCTTGTAAACAGAGCCGTTCCAAACTTTGGGGTGGCTGTGTCTTTTTGATTTTAATTTCCCTAAGCTATAGGACCATAAGTGGAAGTGCCCTAGGCTCTGTTGCTTTGTTTTTTAGATGTTTCAGGAAACACCATACACTTCCCCCGAGTGGTTGTTGGCAATTTACATCCCGCCCATCAGCATAACAAGGCTCCCAGTTCTCCATGGCCTGTCCTGCCTTTCTGGATTTTACACTTTTTTCAGATGGCCCTTTTGACCGGGGGGAAGTGAGACTTCATTGTAGTGCAGATTTCCTTTGCAAGCTTGCTTGGTTGGCCAAAAAGTGCGTATGCGTTTTTTCCTGAATATATTCAGGAAAAAACGCATACGCCCTTTTTGGCCAAGTGCATCATTGTGGACGTTCTGCCTCTTTTCCTATGCTTTCAATGCAATTCCAGTCTACCTCCTGCAATCGGTTTCCTGCAATTCTGCCCCGCTTTCAAGTCCTCTTGGCAGCCTTACTTCAGTATATTTTTGGACGATAGCTGTCATTTATAACTCTGCAGGTTTGTGAATTACAGTGCCCCTGAGCTCCTTTCTTCAACTCGCTTTCTTTTGAGCTGGCCGCAACACCGCAGGATGGCTTCAGGCCCTAATCTGGTTTCGGTACGGCACGCTGAGCCTTTGGTTATTTCCTCTTCCTGGTTGGAAATGAGAGTTAAATTTGCCCGTCCAGACACCTCCAGCTAGCCTCTCATTGGTTCTCGCTATTCCTGTTCATCTTCCGCAGAAATTGCAAACTGTGCCAAACAGGAGGTTAAAGGCGCTGACTCTCCAAGTGGGGAGAGTGTTAGTAAAGCGTCTGGAATGTTGCACCCGAGTACCAGGGGAGGAAAACTGAGACATATTTGAACACGTCTCCCGTTCACATGGTTGATCATACTTGGGTTCCACATGCATGTTTTAGCTGAAGGAAGAATACCTTAAACCTGGAGAGTTGAGACCCGTGTAATGGGTACCATGCAATATGATTTCAAAGGGTCTTCATTTGCTCACCGAACCTCTCCAATCCTATCACTGCTGCATTTATGCCCCTGTACACATGCTTGATTCTCTTTCGGAGACATAGCAATCCATAGGTTTTAAGATACTTACTAGTCAGGTACATTCTTAGGTGTTTAATATGGGGTGTTGAGTCCATTTCGTTGAGCAAGGAGTAGCTCTTGTCTATTCCATATTTGGCTTAAGGAACTTTATCTGTGCTCATTTCAATCTCTGGTTTTATGCAGCACCCCAACTCACCTTTACCCTTAAGCAAGAATAAGTTGGTTTTCTAAATTTGAGACCGTGTTCTGTTCTGTAATTCAGTTCCTGTGTAGCCAAGTTTACATTCCGTGTATTACTGATATCTTATGATGTTTCTTTTTCTGTGTGACTTATTTCAGTTAGAATCATCATACCTGAATCCACTCATTGTGCTGCTAAGGGCCTGATGACACAGATTTCATTGCTGAGTGATATTGCTTTGTAAGTAAATACCACAACTTCTTTATCCATTTTTCACTTTCTGCGATGTTGAACTTGTACTGTAAACGAGGTTCTTGTAAACAGAGCCATTCCAAACTTTGGGGTGGCTGTGTCTTTTTGATTTTAATTTCCCTAAGCTATAGGACCATAAGTGGAAGTGCCCTAGGCTCTGTTGCTTTGTTTTTTAGATGTTTCAGGAAACACCATACACTTCTCCGGAGTGTCTGTTGGCAATTTACATCCCGCCCATCAGCATAACAAGGCTCCCAGTTCTCAATGGCCTGTTGCCTTTCTGGATTTTACACTTTTTTCAGATGGCCCTTTTGACCGGGGGGAAGTGAGACTTCATTGTAGTGCAGATTTCCTTTGCAAGCTTGCTTGGTTGGCCAAAAAGGGCGTATGCGTTTTTTCCTGAATATATTCAGGAAAAAACGCATACGCCCTTTTTGGCCAAGTGCATCATTGTGGACGTTCTGCCTCTTTTCCTATGCTTTCAATGCAATTCCAGTCTACCTCCTGAAATCGGTTTCCTGCAATTCTGCCCCGCTTTCAAGTCCTCTTGGCAGCCTTACTTCAGTCTGTTTTTGGACGATAGCTGTCATTTATAACTCTGCAGGTTTGTGAATTACAGTGCCCCTGAGCTCCTTTCTTCAACTCGCTTTCTTGTGACCTGGCCGCAACACCGCAGGATGGCTTCAGGCCCTAACCTGGTTCCGGTATGGCACGCTGAGCCTTTGGTTATTTCCTCTTCCTGTTGGGAAATGAGAGTTAAATTTGCCCGTCCAGACACCTCCAGCTAGTCTCTCATTGGTTCTCGCTATTCCTGTTCATCTTCTGCAGAAATTGCAAACTGTGCCAAACAGGAGGTTAAAGGCGCTGACTCTCCAAGTGGGGAGAGTGTTAGTAAAGCGTCTGGAATGTTGCACCCGAGTACCAGGGGAGGAAAACTGAGACATATTTGAACACGTCTCCCAATCACATGGTTGATCATACTCTAGGTTCCACATGCATGTTTTAGCTGAAGGAAGAATACCTAAAACCTGGGTAGTTGAAACCCGTGGAATGGGTACCATGCAATATGACTTCAAAGGGTCTTCATTTGCTCACCGAACCTCTCCAATCCTATCACTGCTGCGTTTATGCCCCTGTACACATGCTTGATTCTCTTTCGGAGACATAGCAATCCATAGGTTTTAAGATACTTACTAGTCAGGTACATTCTTAGGCGTTTAATATGCGGTGTTGAGTCCATTTCGTTGAGCAACGAGTAGCTCTTGTCTATTCCATATTTGGCATAAGGAACTTTATCTGTGCTCATTTCAATCTCTGGTTTTATGCAGCACCCCAATTCACCTTTACCCTTAAGCAAGCATAAGTTGGTTTTCTAAATTTGAGACCCTGTTCTGTTTTGGAATGCAGTTCCTGTGTAGCCAAGTTTAATTCCGTGTATTAGTGATATCTTATGATGTTTCTTTTTCTGTGTGACTTATTTCAGTTAGAATCATCGTACCTGAATCCACTCATTGTGATGCTAAGGGCCTGATGACATAGATTTCATTGCTGAGTGATACTGCATTGTACGTAAGTACCACAAGTTCTTTATCCATTTCTCACTTTCTGCGATGTTGAACTTGTACTGTAAACGAGGTTGTTCTAAACAGAGGCGTCCCAAACTTTGGGGTGGCTGTGTCTTTTTGATTTTAATTTCCCTAAGCTATAGGACCATAAGTGGCAGTGCCCTAGGCTCTGTTGCTTTGTTTTTTAGATGTTTCAGGAAACACCATACACTTCTCCCGAGTGGTTGTTGGCAATTTACATCCCGCCCATCAGCATAACAAGGCTCCCAGTTCTCCATGGCCTGTCCTGCCTTTCTGGATTTTACACTTTTTTCAGATGCCCCTTTTGACCGGGGGAAAGTGAGACTTCATTGTAGTGCAGATTTCCTTTGCAAGCTTGCTTGGTTGGCCAAAAAGGGCGTATGCGGTTTTTCCTGAATATATTCAGGAAAAAACGCATACGCCCTTTTTGGCCAAGTGCATAATTGTGGACGTTCTGCCTCTTTTCCTATGCTTTCAATGCAATTCCAGTCTACCTCCTGAAATCGGTTTCCTGCAATTCTGCCCCGCTTTCAAGTCCTCTTGGCAGCCTTACTTCAGTCTATTTTTGGACGATAGCTGTCATTTATAACTCTGCAGGTTTGTGAAATACAGTGCCCCTGAGCTCCTTTCTTCAACTCGCTTTCTTTTGAGTTGGCCGCAACACCGCAGGATGGCTTCAGGTCCTAATCTGGTTCCGGTACGGCACGCTGAGCCTTTGGTTATTTCCTCTTCCTGGTGGGAAATGAGAGTTAAATTTGCCCGTCCAGACACCTCCAGCTAGCCTCTCATTGGTTCTCACTATTCCTGTTCATCTTCCGCAGAAATTGCAAACTGGGCCAAACAGGAGGTTAAAGGCGCTGACTCTCCAAGTGGGGAGAGTGTTAGTAAAGCGTCTGGAATGTTGCACCCGAGTACCAGGGGAGGAAAACTGAGACATATTTGAACACGTCTCCTGATCACATGGTTGATCATACTCTGGGTTCCACATGCATGTTTTAGCTGAAGGAAGAATACCTAAAACCTGGGTAGTTGAAACCCGTGGAATGGGTACCATGCAATATGACTTCAAAGGGTCTTCATTTGCTCACCGAACCTCTCCAATCCTATCACTGCTGCGTTTATGCCCCTGTACACATCCTTGATTCTCTTTCGGAGAGATAGCAATCCATAGGTTTTAAGATACTTACTAGTCAGGTACATTCTTAGGCGTTTAATATGCGGTGTTGAGTCCATTTCGTTGAGCAAGGAGTAGCTCTTGTCTATTCCATATTTGGCTTAAGGAACTTTATCTGTGCTCATTTCAATCTCTGGTTTTATGCAGCACCCCAACTCACCTTTCCCCTTAAGCAAGCATAAGTTGGTTTTCTAAATTTGAGAACCTGTTCTGTTTTGGAATTCAGTTCCTGTGTAGCCAAGTTTACATTCCGTGTATTAGTGATATCTTATGATGTTTCTTTTTCTGTGTGACTTATTTCAGTTAGAACCATCGTACCTGAATCTACTCATTATGCTGCTACGGGCCTGATGACATAGATTTCATTGCTGAGTTATACTGCATTGTACGTAAGTACCACAAGTTCTTTATCCATTTTTCACTTTCTGCGATGTTGAACTTGTACTGTAAACGAGGTTCTTGTAAACAGAGCCGTTCCAAACTTTGGGGTGGCTGTGTCTTTTTGATTTTAATTTCCCTAAGCTATAGGACCATAAGTGGAAGTGCCCTAGGCTCTGTTGCTTTGTTTTTTAGATGTTTCAGGAAACACCATACACTTCTCCCCAGTGTCTGTTGGCAATTTACATCCCGCCCATCAGCATAACAAGACTCCCAGTTCTCAATGGCCTGTTGCCTTTCTGGATTTTACACTTTTTTCAGATGGCCCTTTTGACCGGGGGGAAGTGAGACTTCATTGTAGTGCAGATTTCCTTTGCAAGCTTGCTTGGTTGGCCAAAAAGTGCGTATGCGTTTTTTCCTGATTATATTCAGGAAAAAACGCATACGCCCTTTTTGGCCAAGTGCATCATTGTGGACGTTCTGCCTCTTTTCCTATGCTTTCAATGCAATTCCAGTCTACCTCCTGAAATCGGTTTCCTGCAATTCTGCCCTGCTTTCAAGTCCTCTTGGCAGCCTTACTTCAGTCTATTTTTGGACGATAGCTGTCATTTATAACTCTGCAGGTTTGTGAATTACAGTGCCCCTGAGCTCCTTTCTTCAACTCGCTTTCTTGTGACCTGGCCGCAACACCGCAGGATGGCTTCAGGCCCTAATCTGGTTCCGGTACGGCACGCTGAGCCTTTGGTTAATTCCTCTTCCTGGTGGGAAATGAGAGTTAAATTTGCCCGTCCAGACACCTCCAGCTAGCCTCTCATTGGTTCTCGCTATTCCTGTTCATCTTCCGCAGAAATTGCAAACTGGGCCAAACAGGAGGTTAAAGGGACTGACTCTCCAAGTGGGGAGAGTGTTAGTAAAGCGTCTGGAATGTTGCACCCGAGTACCAGGGGAGGAAAACTGAGACATATTTGAACACGTCTCCCGATCACATGGTTGATCATACTCTAGGTTCCACATGCATGTTTTAGCTGAAGGAAGAATACCTTAAACCTGGGTAGTTGAAACCTGTGGAATGGGTACCATGCAATATGACTTCAAAGGGTATTCATTTGCTCACCGAACCTCTCCAATCCTAGCACTGCTGCGTTTATGCCCCTGTACACATGCTTGATTCTCTTTCGGAGACATAGCAATCCATAGGTTTTAAGATACTTACTAGTCAGGTACATTCTTAGGCGTTTAATATGGGGTGTTGAGTCCATTTCGTTGAGCAAGGAGTAGCTCTTGTCTATTCCATATTTGGCTTAAGGAACTTTATCTGTGCTCATTTCAATCTCTGGTTTTATGCAGCACCCCAACTCACCTTTACCCTTAAGCAAGCATAAGTTGGTTTTCTAAATTTGAGACCCTGTTCTGTTCTGTAATTCAGTTGCTGTGTAGCCAAGTTTACATTCCGTGTATTACTGATATCTTATGATGTTTCTTTTTCTGTGTGACTT
This sequence comes from Delphinus delphis, assembly GCF_949987515.2. NCBI lineage: Eukaryota > Metazoa > Chordata > Mammalia > Artiodactyla > Delphinidae > Delphinus > Delphinus delphis. The sequence goes on from NW_027192816.1 coordinate 439,680, forward strand.
ATTTCAGTTAGAATCATCATACCTGAATCCACTCATTGTGCTGCTAAGGGCCTGATGACACAGATTTCATTGCTGAGTGATATTGCTTTGTAAGTAAATACCACAACTTCTTTATCCATTTTTCACTTTCTGCGATGTTGAACTTGTACTGTAAACGAGGTTCTTGTAAACAGAGCCGTTCCAAACTTTGGGGTGGCTGTGTCTTTTTGATTTTAATTTCCCTAAGCTATAGGACCATAAGTGGAAGTGCCCTAGGCTCTGTTGCTTTGTTTTTTAGATGTTTCAGGAAACACCATATACTTCTCCCGAGTGGTTGTTGGCAATTTACATCCCGCCCATCAGCATAACAAGGCTCCCAGTTCTCCATGGCCTGTCCTGCCTTTCTGGATTTTACACTTTTTTCAGATGGCCCTTTTGACCGGGGGGAAGTGAGACTTCATTGTAGTGCAGATTTCCTTTGCAAGCTTGCTTGGTTGGCCAAAAAGGGCGTATGCATTTTTTCCTGAATATATTCAGGAAAAAACGCATACGCCCTTTTTGGCCAAGTGCATCATTGTGGACGTTCTGCCTCTTTTCCTATGCTTTCAATGCAATTCCAGTCTACCTCCTGAAATCGGTTTCCTGCAATTCTGCCCCGCTTTCAAGTCCTCTTGGCAGCCTTACTTCAGTCTATTTTTGGACGATAGCTGTCATTTATAACTCTGCAGTTTTGTGAATTACAGTGCCCCTGAGCTCCTTTCTTCAACTCGCTTTCTTGTGACCTGGCTGCAACACCGCAGGATGGCTTCAGGCCCTAATCTGGTTCTGGCCCGGCATGCTGAGCCTTTGGTTAATTCCTCTTCCTGGTGGGAAATGAGAGTTAAATTTGCCCGTCCAGACACCTCCAGCTAGCCTCTCATTGGTTCTCGCTATTCCTGTTCATCTTCCGCAGAAATTGCAAACTGGGCCAAACAGGAGGTTAAAGGGACTGACTCTCCAAGTCGGGAGAGTGTTAGTAAAGTGTCTGGAATGTTGCACCCGAGTACCAGGGGAGGAAAACTGAGACATATTTGAACACGTCTCCCGTTCACATGGTTGATCATACTCTGTGTTCCACATGCATGTTTAAGCTGAAGGAAGAATACCTTAAACATGGAGAGTTGAGACCCGTGTAATGGGTACCATGCAATATGACTTCAAAGGGTCTTCATTTGCTCACCAAACCTCTCCAATCCTATCAGTGCTGCGTTTATGCCCCTGTACACAGCTTGATTCTCTTTTGGAGACATAGCAATCCATAGGTTTTAAGATACTTACTAGTCAGATACATTCTTAGGCGTTTAATATGGGGTTTTGAGTCCATTTCGTTGAGCAAGGAGTAGCTCTTGTATATTCCATATTTGGCTTAAGGAACTTTATCTGTGCTCATTTCAATCTCTGGTTTTATACAGCACCCCAACTCACCTTTCCCCGTAAGCAAGCATAAGTTGGTTTTCTAAATTTGAGACCCTGTTCTGTTTTGGAATGCAGTTCCTGTGTAGCCAAGTTTACATTCCGTGTATTAGTGATATCTTATGATGTTTCTTTTTCTGTGTGATTTATTTCAGTTAGAATCATCGTACCTGAATCCACTCATTATGCTGCTACGGGCCTGATGACATAGATTTCATTGCTGAGTGATACTGCATTGTATGTAAGTACCACAAGTTCTTTATCCATTTTTCACTTTCTGTGATATTGAACTTGTACGGTAAACGAGGTTCTTGTAAACGGAGGCGTCCCAAACTTTGGGGTGGCTGTGTCTTTTTGATTTTAATTTCCCTAAGCTATAGGACCATAAGTGGAAGTGCCCTAGGCTCTGTTGCTTTGTTTTTTAGATGTTTCAGGAAACACCATACACTTCTCCCCAGTGGTTGTTGGCAATTTACATCCCGCCCATCAGCATAACAAGGCTCCCAGTTCTCCATGGCCTGTCCTGCCTTTCTGGATTTTACACTTTCTTCAGATGGCCCTTTTGACCGGGGAGAAGTGAGACTTCATTGTAGTGCAGATTTCCTTTGCAAGCTTGCTGGGTTGGCCAAAAAGGGCGTATGCGTTTTTTCCTGAATATATTCAGGAAAAAACGCATACGCCCTTTTTGGCCAAGTGCATCATTGTGGACGTTCTGCCTCTTTTCCTATGCTTTCAATGCAATTCCAGTCTACCTCCTGAAATCGGTTTCCTGCAATTCTGCCCCGCTTTCAAGTCCTCTTGGCAGCCTTACTTCAGTCTATTTTTGGACGATAGCTCTCATTTATAACTCTGCAGGTTTGTGAATTACAGTGCCCCTGAGCTCCTTTCTTCAACTCGCTTTCTTTTCAGCTGGCCGCAACACCGCAGGATGGCTTCAGGCCCTAATCTGGTTCTGGCCCGGCACGCTGAGCCTTTGGTTAATTCCTCTTCCTGGTGGGAAATGAGAGTTAAATTTGCCCGTCCAGACACCTGCAGCTAGCCTCTCATTGGTTCTCGCTATTCCTGTTCATCTTCCGCAGAAATTGCAAACTGGGCCAAACAGGAGGTTAAAGGGACTGACTCTCCAAGTCGGGAGAGTGTTAGTAAAGCATCTGGAATGTTGCACCCGAGTACCAGGGTACGAAAACTGAGACATATTTGAACACGTCTCCCGATCACATGGTTGATCATACACTAGGTTCCACATGCATGTTTTAGCTGAAGGAAGAATACCTTAAACCTGGAGAGTTAAGACCCGTGTAATGGGTACCATGCAATATGTCTTCAAAGTGTCTTCAATTGCTCACCGAACCTCTCCAATCCTATCACTGCTGCGTTTATGCCCCTGTACACATGCTTGATTCTCTTTCGGAGACATAGCAATCCATAGGTTTTAAGATACTTACTAGTCAGGTACATTCTTAGGCGTTTAATATGGGGTTTTGAGTCCATTTCGTTGAGCAAGGAGTAGCTCTTGTCTATTCCATATTTGACTTAAGGAACTTTATCTGTGCTCATTTCAATCTCTGGTTTTATGCAGCACCCCAACTCACCTTTACCCTTAAGCAAGCATAAGTTGGTTTTCTAAATTTGAGACCCTGTTCTGTTCTGTAATTCAGTTCCTGTGTAGCCAAGTTTACATTCCGTGTATTACTGATATCTTATGATGTTTCTTTTTCTGTGTGACTTATTTCAGTTAGAATCATCATACCTGAATCCACTCATTGTGCTGCTAAGGGCCTGATGACACAGATTTCATTGCTGAGTGATATTGCTTTGTAAGTAAATACCACAACTTCTTTATCCATTTTTCACTTTCTGCGATGTTGAACTTGTACTGTAAACGAGGTTCTTGTAAACAGAGCCGTTCCAAACTTTGGGGTGGCTGTGTCTTTTTGATTTTAATTTCCCTAAGCTATAGGACCATAAGTGGAAGTGCCCTAGGTTCTGTTGCTTTGTTTTTTAGATGTTTCAGGAAACACCATACACTTCTCCCGAGTGGTTGTTGGCAATTTACATCCCGCCCATCAGCATAACAAGGCTCCCAGTTCTCCATGGCCTGTCCTGCCTTTCTGGATTTTACACTTTTTTCACATGGCCCTTTTGACCAGGGAGAAGTGAGACTTCATTGTAGTGCAGATTTCCTTTGCAAGTTTGCTTGGTTGGCCAAAAAGGGCGTATGCGTTTTTTCCTGAATATATTCAGGAAAAAACGCATACGCCCTTTTTGGCCAAGTGCATCATTGTGGACGTTCTGCCTCTTTTCCTATGCTTTCAATGCAATTCCTGTCTACCTCCTGAAATCGGTTTCCTGCAATTCTGCCCCACTTTCAAGTCCTCTTGGCAGCCTTACTTCAGTCGATTTTTGGACGATAGCTTGCTTGGTTGGCCAAAAAGGGCGTATGCGTTTTTTCCTGAATATATTCAGGAAAAAACGCATATGCTTTCAATGCAATTCCTGTCTACCTCCTGAAATCGGTTTCCTGCAATTCTGCCCCACTTTCAAGTCCTCTTGGCAGCCTTACTTCAGTCTATTTTTGGACGAAGCTTGCTTGGTTGGCCAAAAAGGGCGTATGCGTTTTTTCCTGAATATATTCAGGAAAAAACGCATACGCCCTTTTTGGCCAAGTGCATCATTTTGGACGTTCTGCCTCTTTTCCTATGCTTTCAATGCAATTTCAGTCTACCTCCTGAAATCGGTTTCCTGCAATTCTGCCCCGCTTTCAAGTCCTCTTGGCAGCCTTACTTCAGTCTATTTTTGGACGATAGCTGTCATTTATAACTCTGCAGGTTTGTGAATTACAGTGCCCCTGAGCTCCTTTCTTCAACTCGCTTTCTTTTGAGCTGGCCGCAACACCGCAGGATGGCTTCAGGCCCTAATCTGGTTCCGGCACGGCACGCTGAGCCTTTGGTTAATTCCTCTTCCTGGTGGGAAATGAGAGTTAAATTTGCCCGTCCAGACACCTCCAGCTAGTCTCTCATTGGTTCTCACTATTCCTGTTCATCTTCCGCAGAAATTGCAAACTGGGCCAAACAGGAGGTTAAAGGGATTGACTCTCCAAGTCGGGAGAGTGTTAGTAAAGCGTCTGGAATGTTGCACCCGAGTACCAGGGTACGAAAACTGAGACATATTTGAACACGTCTCCCGATCACATGGTTGATCATACTCTGGGTTCCACATGCATGTTTTAGCTGAAGGAAGAATACCTAAAACCTGGGTAGTTGAAACCCGTGGAATGGGTACCATGCAATATGACTTCAAAGGGTCTTCATTTGCTCACCGAACCTCTCCAATCCTATCACTGCTGCGTTTATGCCCCTGTACACATGCTTGATTCTCTTTCGGAGACATAGCAATCCATAGGTTTTAAGATACTTACTAGTCAGGTACATTCTTAGGCGTTTAATATGCGGTGTTGAGTCCATTTCGTTGAGCAAGGAGTAGCTCTTGTCTATTCCATATTTGGCTTAAGGAACTTTATCTGTGCTCATTTCAATCTCTGGTTTTATGCAGCACCCCAACTCACCTTTCCCCTTAAGCAAGCATAAGTTGGTTTTCTAAATTTGAGACCCTGTTCTGTTCTGTAATTCAGTTCCTGTGTAGCGAAGTTTATATTCCGTGTATTACTGATATCTTATGATGTTTCATTTTCTGTGTGACTTATTTCAGTTAGAATCATCATACCTGAATCCACTCATTATGCTGCTACGGGCCTGATGACATAGATTTCATTGCTGAGTGATACTGCATTGTACGTAAGTACCACAAGTTCTTTATCCATTTTTCACTTTCTGTGATATTGAACTTGTACGGTAAACGAGGTTCTTGTAAACGGAGGCGTCCCAAACTTTGGGGTGGCTGTGTCTTTTTGATTTTAATTTCCCTAAGCTATAGGACCATAAGTGGAAGTGCCCTAGGCTCTGTTGCTTTGTTTTTTAGATGTTTCAGGAAACACCATACACTTCTCCCGAGTGGTTGTTGGCAATTTACATCCCGCCCATCAGCATAACAAGGCTCCCAGTTCTCCATGGCCTGTCCTGCCTTTCTGGATTTTACACTTTTTTCAGATGGCCCTTTTGACCGGGGGGGGGAAGTGAGACTTCATTGTAGTGCAGATTTCCTTTGCAAGCTTGCTTGGTTGGCCAAAAAGGGCGTATGCGTTTTTTCCTGAATATATTCAGGAAAAAACGCATACGCCCTTTTTGGCCAAGTGCATCATTGTGGACGTTCTGCCTCTTTTCCTATGCTTTCAATGCAATTCCAGTCTACCTCCTGAAATCGGTTTCCTGCAATTCTGCCCCGCTTTCAAGTCCTCTTGGCAGCCTTACTTCAGTCTATTTTTGGACGATAGCTGTCATTTATAACTCTGCAGGTTTGTGAATTACAGTGCCCCTGAGCTCCTTTCTTCAACTCGCTTTCTTGTGACCTGGCCGCAACACCGCAGGATGTCTTCAGGCCCTAATCTGGTTCCGGCACGGCACGCTGAGCCTTTGGTTAATTCCTCTTCCTGGTGGGAAATGAGAGTTAAATTTGCCCATCCAGACACCTCCAGGTAGTCTCTCATTGATTCTCGCTATTCCTGTTCATCTTCCGCAGAAATTGCAAACTGGGCCAAACAGGAGGTTAAAGGGACTGACTCTCCAAGTGGGGAGAGTGTTAGTAAGCGTCTGGAATGTTGCACCCGAGTACCAGGGTACGAAAACTGAGACATATTTGAACACGTCTCCCGATCACATGGTTGATCATACTCTAGGTTCCACATGCATGTTTTAGCTGAAGGAAGAATACCTAAAACCTGGGTAGTTGAAACCCGTGGAATGGGTACCATGCAATATGACTTCAAAGGGTCTTCATTTGCTCACCGAACCTCTCCAATCCTATCACTGCTGCGTTTATGCCCCTGTACACATGCTTGATTCTCTTTCGGAGACATAGCAATCTATAGGTTTTACGATACTTACTAGTCAGGTACATTCTTAGGCGTTTAATATGCGGTGTTGAGTCCATTTCGTTGAGCAAGGAGTAGCTCTTGTCTATTCCATATTTGACTTAAGGACTTTATCTGTGCTCATTTCAATCTCTGGTTTTATGCAGCACCCCATCTCACCTTTCCCCTTAAGCAAGCATAAGTTGGTTTTCTAAATTTGAGACCCTGTTCTGTTCTGTAATTCAGTTCCTGTGTAGCCAAGTTTACATTCCGTGTATTACTGATATCTTATGATGTTTCTTTTTCTGTGTGACTTATTTCAGTTAGAATCATCATACCTGAATCCACTCATTGTGCTGCTAAGGGCCTGATGACATAGATTTCATTGCTGAGTGATATTGCTTTGTAAGTAAATACCACAACTTCTTTATCCATTTTTCACTTTCTGCAATGTTGAACTTGTACTGTAAACGAGGTTCTTGTAAACAGAGGCGTCCCAAACTTTGGGGTGGCTGTGTCTTTTTGATTTTAATTTCCCTAAGCTATAGGACCATAAGTGGCAGTGCCCTAGGCTCTGTTGCTTTGTTTTTTAGATGTTTCAGGAAACACCATACATTTCTCCTGAGTGTCTGTTGGCAATTTACATCCCGCCCATCAGCATAACAAGGCTCCCAGTTCTCCATGGCCTGTCCTGCCTTTCTGGATTTTACACTTTTTTCAGTTGGCCCTTTTGACCGGGGGGAAGTGAGACTTCATTGCAGTGCAGATTTCCTTTGCAAGCATGCTTGGTTGGCCAAAAAGGGCGTATGCGTTTTTTCCTGAATATATTCAGGAAAAAACGCATACGCCCTTTTTGGCCAAGTGCATCATTGTGGACGTTCTGCCTCTTTTCCTATGCTTTCAATGCAATTTCAGTCTACCTCCTGAAATCGGTTTCCTGCAATTCTGCCCCGCTTTCAAGTCCTCTTGGCAGCCTTACTTCAGTCTATTTTTGGACGATAGCTGTCATTTATAACTCTGCAGGTTTGTGAATTACAGTGCCCCTGAGCTCCTTTCTTCAACTCGCTTTCTTGTGACCTGGCCGCAACACCGCAGGATGGCTTCAGGCCCTAATCTGGTTCTGGCACGGCACCCTGAGCCTTTGGTTATTTCCTCCTCCTGGTGGGAAATGAGAGTTAAATTTGCCCGTCCAGACACCTGCAGCTAGCCTCTCATTGGTTCTCGCTATTCCTGTTCATCTTCCGCAGAAATTGCAAACTGGGCCAAACAGGAGGTTAAAGGCGCTGACTTTCCAAGTGGGGAGAGTGTTAGTAAAGCGTCTGGAATGTTGCACCCGAGGACCAGGGTACGAAAACTGAGACATATTTGAACACGTCTCCTGATCACATGGTTGATCATACTCTAGGTTCCACATGCATGTTTTACCTGAAGGAAGAATACCTTAAACCTGGGTAGTTGAAACCCGTGGAATGGGTACCATGCAATATGACTTCAAAGGGTCTTCATTTGCTCACCGAGCCTCTCCAATCCTATCACTGCTGCGTTTATGCCCCTGTACACATGCTTGATTCTCTTTCGGAGACATAGCAATCCATAGGTTTTAAGATACTTACTAGTCAGGTACATTCTTAGGCGTTTAATATGCGATGTTGAGTCCATTTCGTTGAGCAAGGAGTAGCTCTTGTCTATTCCATATTTGGCTTAAGGAACTTTATCTGTGCTCATTTCAATCTCTGGTTTTATGCAGCACCCCAACTCACCTTTACCCTTAAGCAAGCATAAGTTGGTTTTCTAAATTTGAGACCCTGTTCTGTTCTGTAATTCAGTTCCTGTGTAGCCAAGTTTACATTCCGTGTATTACTGATATCTTATGATGTTTCTTTTTCTGTGTGACTTATTTCAGTTAGAATCATCATACCTGAATCCACTCATTGTGCTGCTAAGGGCCTGATGACACAGATTTCATTGCTGAGTGATATTGCTTTGTAAGTAAATACCACAACTTCTTTATCCATTTTTCACTTTCTGCGATGTTGAACTTGTACTGTAAACGAGGTTCTTGTAAACAGAGCCGTTCCAAACTTTGGGGTGGCTGTGTCTTTTTGATTTTAATTTCCCTAAGCTATAGGACCATAAGTGGAAGTGCCCTAGGTTCTGTTGCTTTGTTTTTTAGATGTTTCAGGAAACACCATACACTTCTCCCGAGTGGTTTTTGGCAATTTACATCCCGCCCATCAGCATAACAAGGCTCCCAGTTCTCCATGGCCTGTCCTGCCTTTCTGGATTTTACACTTTTTTCAGATGGCCCTTTTGACCGGGGGGAAGTGAGACTTCATTGTAGTGCAGATTTCCTTTGCAAGCTTGCTTGGTTGGCCAAAAAGAGCGTATGCGTTTTTTCCTGAATATATTCAGGAAAAAACGCATACGCCCTTTTTGGCCAAGTGCATCATTGTGGACGTTCTGCCTCTTTTCCTATGCTTTCAATGCAATTCCAGTCTACCTCCTGAAATCGGTTTCCTGCAATTCTGCCCCGCTTTCAAGTCCTCTTGGCAGCCTTACTTCAGTCTATTTTGGATGATAGCTGTCATTTATAACTCTGTAGGTTTGTGAATTACAGTGTCCCTGAGCTCCTTTCTTCAACTCGCTTTCTTTTGAGCTGGCCGCAACACCGCAGGATGGCTTCAGGCCCTAATCTGGTTCTGGTACGGCACGCTGAGCCTTTGGTTATTTCCTCTTCCTGGTGGGAAATGAGAGTTAAATTTGCCCGTCCAGACACCTCCAGCAAGCCTCTCATTGGTTCTCGCTATTCCTGTTCATCTTCCGCAGAAATTGCAAACTGGGCCAAACAGGAGGTTAAAGGGACTGACTCTCCAAGTGGGGAGAGTGTTAGTAAAGCGTCTGGAATGTTGCACCCGAGTACCAGGGTACGAAAACTGAGACATATTTGAACACGTCTCCCGATCACATGGTTGATCATACTCTGGGTTCCACATGCATATTTTAGCTGAAGGAAGAATACCTAAAACCTGGGTAGTTGAAACCCGTGGAATGGGTACCATGCAATATGACTTCAAAGGGTCTTCATTTGCTCACCGAACCTCTCCAATCCTATCACTGCTGCGTTTATGCCCCTGTACACATGCTTGATTCTCTTTCGGAGACATAGCAATCCATAGGTTTTAAGATACTTACTAGTCAGGTACATTCTTAGGCGTTTAATATGCGGTGTTGAGTCCATTTCGTTGAGCAAGGAGTAGCTCTTGTCTATTCCATATTTGGCTTAAGGAACTTTATCTGTGCTCATTTCAATCTCTGGTTTTATGCAGCACCCCAACTCACCTTTCCCCTTAAGCAAGCATAAGTTGGTTTACTAAATTAGAGACCCTGTTCTGTTTTGGAATGCAGTTCCTGTGTAGCCAAGTTTACATTCCGTGTATTAGTGATATCTTATGATGTTTCTTTTTCTGTGTGACTTATTTCAGTTAGAATCATCGTACCTGAATCCACTCATTATGCTGCTACGGGCCTGATGACATAGATTTCATTGCTGAGTGATACTGCATTGTACGTAAGTACCACAAGTTCTTTATCCATTTTTCACTTTCTGTGATATTGAACTTGTACGGTAAACGAGGTTCTTGTAAAAGAGGCGTCCCAAACTTTGGGGTGGCTGTGTCTTTTTGATTTTAATTTCCCTAAGCTATAGGACCATAAGTGGAAGTGCCCTAGGTTCTGTTGCTTTGTTTTTTAGATGTTTCAGGAAACACCATACACTTCTCCCGAGTGGTTGTTGGCAATTTACATCCCGCCCATCAGCATAACAAGGCTCCCAGTTCTCCATGGCCTGTCCTGCCTTTCTGGATTTTACACTTTTTTCAGATGGCCCTTTTGACCGGGGGGAAGTGAGACTTCATTGTAGTGCAGATTTCCTTTGCAAGCTTGCTTGGTTGGCCAAAAAGGGCGTATGCGTTTTTTCCTGAATATATTCAGGAAAAAACGCATACGCCCTTTTTGGCCAAGTGCATCATTGTGGACGTTCTGCCTCTTTTCCTATGCTTTCAATGCAATTCCAGTCTACCTCCTGAAATCGGTTTCCTGCAATTCTGCCCCGCTTTCAAGTCCTCTTGGCAGCCTTACTTCAGTCTATTTTTGGACGATAGCTGTCATTTATAACTCTGCAGGTTTGTGAATTACAGTGCCCCTGAGCTCCTTTCTTCACCTTGCTTTCTTGTGACCTGGCCGCAACACCGCAGGATGGCTTCAGGCCCTAATCTGGTTCCGGCACGGCACGCTGAGCCTTTGGTTATTTCCTCTTCCTGGTGGGAAATGAGAGTTAAATTTGCCCGTCCAGACACCTCCAGCTAGTCTCTCATTGGTTCTCGCTATTCCTGTTCATCTTCCACAGAAATTGCAAACTGGGGCAAACAGGAGGTTAAAGGCACTGACTCTCCAAGTGGGGAGAGTGTTAGTAAAGCGTCTGGAATGTTGCACCCGAGTACCAGGGGAGAAAAACTGAGACATATTTGAACACGTCTCCCGTTCACATGGTTGATCATACTTGGGTTCCACATGCATGTTTTAGCTGAAGGAAGAATACCTTAAACCTGGAGAGTTAAGACCCGTGTAATGGGTACCATGCAATATGACTTCAAAGGGTCTTCATTTGCTCACCGAACCTCTCCAATCCTATCACTGCTGCGTTTATGCCCCTGTACACATGCTTGATTCTCTTTCGGAGACATAGCAATCCATAGGTTTTAAGATACTTACTAGTCAGGTACATTCTTAGGCGTTTAATATGCGATGTTGAGTCCATTTCGTTGAGCAAGGAGTAGCTCTTGTCTATTCCATATTTGACTTAAGGAACTTTATCTGTGCTCATTTCAATCTCTGGTTTTATGCAGCACCCCAACTCACCTTTCCCCTTAAGCAAGCATAAGTTGGTTTTCTAAATTTGAGACCCTGTTCTGTTCTGTAATTCAGTTCCTGTGTAGCCAAGTTTACATTCCGTGTATTACTGATATCTTATGATGTTTCTTTTTCTGTGTGACTTACTTCAGTTAGAATCATCATACCTGAATCCACTCATTGTGCTGCTAAGGGCCTGATGACACAGATTTCATTGCTGAGTGATATTGCTTTGTAAGTAAATACCACAACTTCTTTATCCATTTTTCACTTTCTGCGATGTTGAACTTGTACTGTAAATGAGGTTCTTGTAAACAGAGCCGTTCCAAACTTTGGGGTGGCTGTGTCTTTTTGATTTTAATTTCCCTAAGCTATAGGACCATAAGTGGAAGTGCCCTAGGTTCTGTTGCTTTGTTTTTTAGATGTTTCAGGAAACACCATACACTTCTCCCGAGTGGTTGTTGGCAATTTACATCCCGCCCATCAGCATAACAAGGCTCCCAGTTCTCCATGGCCTGTCCTGCCTTTCTGGATTTTACACTTTTTTCAGATGGCCCTTTTGACCGGCGGGAAGTGAGACTTCATTGCAGTGCAGATTTCCTTTGCAAGCTTGCTTGGTTGGCCAAAAAGGGCGTATGCGTTTTTTCCTGAATATATTCAGGAAAAAACGCATACGCCCTTTTTGGCCAAGTGCATCATTGTGGACGTTCTGCCTCTTTTCCTATGCTTTCAATGCAATTCCAGTCTACATCCTGAAATCGGTTTCCTGCAATTCTGCCCCGCTTTCAAGTCCTCTTGGCAGCCTTACTTCAGTCTATTTTTGGACGATAGCTGTCATTTATAACTCTGCAGGTTTGTTAATTTCAGTGCCCCTGAGCTCCTTTCTTCAACTCGCTTTCTTTTGAGCTGGCCGCAACACCGCAGGATGGCTTCAGGCCCTAATCTGGTTCCGGTACGGCACGCTGAGCCTTTGGTTATTTCCTCTTCCTGGTGGGAAATGAGAGTTAAATTTGCCCGTCCAGACACCTCCAGCTAGTCTCTCATTGGTTCTCGCTATTCCTGTTCATCTTCCGCAGAAATTGCAAACTGGGCCAAACAGGAGGTTAAAGGGACTGACTCTCCAAGTGGCGAGAGTGTTAGTAAAGCGTCTGGAATGTTGCACCCGAGTACCAGGGGAGGAAAACTGAGACATATTTGAACACGTCTCCCGATCACATGGTTGATCATACTCTGGGTTCCACATGCATGTTTTAGCTGAAGGAAGAATACCTAAAACATGGGTAGTTGAAACCGTGTAATGGGTACCATGCAATATGACTTCAAAGGGTCTTCATTTGCTCACCGAACCTCTCCAATCCTATCACTGCTGCGTTTATGCCCCTGTACACATGCTTGATTCTCTTTCGGAGACATAGCAATCCATAGGTTTTAAGATACTTACTAGTCAGGTACATTCTTAGGCGTTTAATATGGGGTGTTGAGTCCATTTCGTTGAGCAAGAAGTAGCTCTTGTCTATTCCATATTTGGCTTAAGGAACTTTATCTGTGCTCATTTCAATCTCTGGTTTTATGCAGCACCCCAACTCACCTTTCCCCTTAAGCAAGCATGAGTTGGTTTTCTAAATTTGAGACCCTGTTCTGTTCTGTAATTCAGTTCCTGTGTAGCCAAGTTTTCATTCCGTGTATTACTGATATCTTATGATGTTTCTTTTTCTGTGTGAATTACTTCAGTTAGAATCATCATACCTGAATCCACTCATTGTGCTGCTAAGGGCCTGATGACACAGATTTCATTGCTGAGTGATATTGCTTTGTAAGTAAATACCACAACTTCTTTATCCATTTTTCACTTTCTGCGATGTTGAACTTGTACTGTAAACGAGGTTCTTGTAAACAGAGCCGTTCCAAACTTTGGGGTGGCTGTGTCTTTTTGATTTTAATTTCCCTAAGCTATAGGACCATAAGTGGAAGTGCCCTAGGTTCTGTTGCTTTGTTTTTTAGATGTTTCAGGAAACACCATACACTTCTCCCGAGTGGTTGTTGGCAATTTACATCCCGCCCATCAGCATAACAAGGCTCCCAGTTCTCCATGGCCTGTCCTGCCTTTCTGGATTTTACACTTTTTTCAGATGGCCCTTTTGAATGGGGGGAAGTGAGACTTCATTGTAGTGCAGATTTCCTTTGCAAGCTTGCTTGGTTGGCCAAAAAGGGCGTATGCGTTTTTTCCTGAATATATTCAGGAAAAAATGCATACGCCCTTTTTGGCCAAGTGCATCATTGTGGACGTTCTGCCTCTTTTCCTATGCTTTCAATGCAATTCCAGTCTACCTCCTGAAATCGGTTTCCTGCAATTCTGCCCCGCTTTCAAGTCCTCTTGGCAGCCTTACTTCAGTCTATTTTTGGACGATAGCTGTCATTTATAACTCTGCAGGTTTGTGAATTACAGTGCCCCTGAGCTCCTTTCTTCAACTCGCTTTCTTGTGACCTGGCCGCAACACTGCAGGATGGCTTCAGGCCCTAATCTGGTTCCGGTACAGCACGCTGAGCCTTTGGTTATTTCCTCTTCCTGGTGGGAAATGAGAGTTAAATTTGCCCGTCCAGACACCTCCAGCTAGCCTCTCATTGGTTCTCGCTATTCCTGTTCATCTTCCGCAGAAATTGCAAACTGGGCCAAACAGGAGGTTAAAGGCGCTGACTCTCCAAGTGGGGAGAGTGTTAGTAAAGCGTCTGGAATGTTGCACCCGAGTACCAGGGGAGGAAAACTGAGACATATTTGAACACGTCTCCCGTTCACATGGTTGATCATACTCTGGGTTCCACATGCATGTTTTAGCTGAAGGAAGAATACCTTAAACCTGGGTAGTTGAAACCCGTGGAATGGGTACCATGCAATATGACTTCAAAGGGTCTTCATTTGCTCACGAACCTCTCCAATCCTATCACTGCTGCGTTTATGCCCCTGTACACATGCTTGATTCTCTTTCGGAGACATAGCAATCCATAGGTTTTAAGATACTTACTAGTCAGGTACATTCTTAGGCGTTTAATATGGGGTGTTGAGTCCATTTCGTTGAGCAAGGAGTAGCTCTTGTCTATTCCATATTTGGCTTAAGGAACTTTATCTGTGCTCATTTCAATCTCTGGTTTTATGCAGCACCCCAACTCACCTTTCCCCTTAAGCAAGCATAAGTTAGTTTTCTAAATTTGAGACCCTGTTCTGTTCTGTAATTCAGTTCCTGTGTAGCCAAGTTTACATTCCGTGTATTACTGATATCTTATGATGTTTCTTTTTCTGTGTGACTTATTTCAGTTAGAATCATCATACCTGAATCCACTCATTGTGCTGCTAAGGGCCTGATGACACAGATTTCATTGCTGAGTGATATTGCTTTGTAAGTAAATACCACAACTTCTTTATCCATTTTTCACTTTCTGCGATGTTGAACTTGTACTGTAAACGAGGTTCTTGTAAACAGAGCCGTTCCAAACTTTGGGGTGGCTGTGTCTTTTTGATTTTAATTTCCCTAAGCTATAGGACCATAAGTGGAAGTGCCCTAGGTTCTGTTGCTTTGTTTTTTAGATGTTTCAGGAAACACCATACACTTCTCCCGAGTGGTTCTTGGCAATTTACATCCCGCCCATCAGCATAACAAGGCTCCCAGTTCTCCATGGCCTGTCCTGCCTTTCTGGATTTTACACTTTTTTCAGATGGCCCTTTTGACCGGGGGGAAGTGAGACTTCATTGTAGTGCAGATTTCCTTTGCAAGCTTGCTTGGTTGGCCAAAAAGAGCGTATGCGTTTTTTCCTGAATATATTCAGGAAAAAACGCATACGCCCTTTTTGGCCAAGTGCATCATTGTGGACGTTCTGCCTCTTTTCCTATGCTTTCAATGCAATTCCAGTCTACCTCCTGAAATCGGTTTCCTGCAATTCTGCCCCGCTTTCAAGTCCTCTTGGCAGCCTTACTTCAGTCTATTTTTGGACGATAGCTGTCATTTATAACTCTGCAGGTTTGTGAATTACAGTGTCCCTGAGCTCCTTTCTTCAACTCGCTTTCTTGTGACCTGGCCGCAACACCGCAGGATGGCTTCAGGCCCTAATCTAGTTCCGGCACGGCACGCTGAGCCTTTGGTTATTTCCTCTTCCTGGTGGGAAATGAGAGTTAAATTTGCCCGTCCAGACACCTCCAGCAAGCCTCTCATTGGTTCTCGCTATTCCTGTTCATCTTCCGCAGAAATTGCAAACTGGGCCAAACAGGAGGTTAAAGGGACTGACTCTCCAAGTGGGGAGAGTGTTAGTAAAGCGTCTGGAATGTTGCACCCGAGTACCAGGGTACGAAAACTGAGACATATTTGAACACGTCTCCCGATCACATGGTTGATCATACTCTGGGTTCCACATGCATATTTTAGCTGAAGGAAGAATACCTAAAACCTGGGTAGTCGAAACCCGTGGAATGGGTACCATGCAATATGACTTCAAAGGGTCTTCATTTGCTCACCGAACCTCTCCAATCCTATCACTGCTGCGTTTATGCCCCTGTACACATGCTTGATTCTCTTTCGGAGACATAGCAATCCATAGGTTTTAAGATACTTACTAGTCAGGTACATTCTTAGGCGTTTAATATGCGGTGTTGAGTCCATTTCGTTGAGCAAGGAGTAGCTCTTGTCTATTCCATATTTGGCTTAAGGAACTTTATCTGTGCTCATTTCAATCTCTGGTTTTATGCAGCACCCCAACTCACCTTTCCCCTTAAGCAAGCATAAGTTGGTTTACTAAATTAGAGACCCTGTTCTGTTTTGGAATGCAGTTCCTGTGTAGCCAAGTTTACATTCCGTGTATTAGTGATATCTTATGATGTTTCTTTTTCTGTGTGACTTATTTCAGTTAGAATCATCGTACCTGAATCCACTCATTATGCTGCTACGGGCCTGATGACATAGATTTCATTGCTGAGTGATACTGCATTGTACGTAAGTACCACAAGTTCTTTATCCATTTTTCACTTTCTGTGATATTGAACTTGTACGGTAAACGAGGTTCTTGTAAATGGAGGCGTCCCAAACTTTGGGGTGGCTGTGTCTTTTTGATTTTAATTTCCCTAAGCTATAGGACCATAAGTGGAATTGCCCTAGGTTCTGTTGCTTTGTTTTTTAGATGTTTCAGGAAACACCATACACTTCTCCCGAGTGGTTGTTGGCAATTTACATCCCGCCCATCAGCATAACAAGGCTCCCAGTTCTCCATGGCCTGTCCTGCCTTTCTGGATTTTACACTTTTTTCAGATGGCCCTTTTGACCGGGGGGAAGTGAGACTTCATTGTAGTGCAGATTTCCTTTGCAAGCTTGCTTGGTTGGCCAAAAAGGGCGTATGCGTTTTTTCCTGAATATATTCAGGAAAAAACGCATACGCCCTTTTTGGCCAAGTGCATCATTGTGGACGTTCTGCCTCTTTTCCTATGCTTTCAATGCAATTCCAGTCTACCTCCTGAAATCGGTTTCCTGCAATTCTGCCCCGCTTTCAAGTCCTCTTGGCAGCCTTACTTCAGTCTATTTTTGGACGATAGCTGTCATTTATAACTCTGCAGGTTTGTGAATTACAGTGCCCCTGAGCTCCTTTCTTCACCTTGCTTTCTTGTGACCTGGCCGCAACACCGCAGGATGGCTTCAGGCCCTAATCTGGTTCCGGCACGGCACGCTGAGCCTTTGGTTATTTCCTCTTCCTGGTGGGAAATGAGAGTTAAATTTGCCCGTCCAGACACCTCCAGCTAGTCTCTCATTGGTTCTCGCTATTCCTGTTCATCTTCCGCAGAAATTGCAAACTGGGGCAAACAGGAGGTTAAAGGCACTGACTCTCCAAGTGGGGAGAGTGTTAGTAAAGCGTCTGGAATGTTGCACCCGAGTACCAGGGGAGAAAAACTGAGACATATTTGAACACGTCTCCCGTTCACATGGTTGATCATACTTGGGTTCCACATGCATGTTTTAGCTGAAGGAAGAATACCTTAAACCTGGAGAGTTAAGACCCGTGTAATGGGTACCATGCAATATGACTTCAAAGGGTCTTCATTTGCTCACCGAACCTCTCCAATCCTATCACTGCTGCGTTTATGCCCCTGTACACATGCTTGATTCTCTTTCGGAGACATAGCAATCCATAGGTTTTAAGATACTTACTAGTCAGGTACATTCTTAGGCGTTTAATATGCGATGTTGAGTCCATTTCGTTGAGCAAGGAGTAGCTCTAGTCTATTCCATATTTGACTTAAGGAACTTTATCTGTGCTCATTTCAATCTCTGGTTTTATGCAGCACCCCAACTCACCTTTACCCTTAAGCAAGCATAAGTTGGTTTTCTAAATTTGAGACCCTGTTCTGTTCTGTAATTCAGTTCCTGTGTAGCCAAGTTTACATTCCGTGTATTACTGATATCTTATGATGTTTCTTTTTCTGTGTGACTTACTTCAGTTAGAATCATCATACCTGAATCCACTCATTGTGCTGCTAAGGGCCTGATGACACAGATTTCATTGCTGAGTGATATTGCTTTGTAAGTAAATACCACAACTTCTTTATCCATTTTTCACTTTCTGCGATGTTGAACTTGTACTGTAAATGAGGTTCTTGTAAACAGAGCCGTTCCAAACTTTGGGGTGGCTGTGTCTTTTTGATTTTAATTTCCCTAAGCTATAGGACCATAAGTGGAAGTGCCCTAGGTTCTGTTGCTTTGTTTTTTAGATGTTTCAGGAAACACCATACACTTCTCCCGAGTGGTTGTTGGCAATTTACATCCCGCCCATCAGCATAACAAGGCTCCCAGTTCTCCATGGCCTGTCCTGCCTTTCTGGATTTTACACTTTTTTCAGATGGCCCTTTTGACCGGCGGGAAGTGAGACTTCATTGCAGTGCAGATTTCCTTTGCAAGCTTGCTTGGTTGGCCAAAAAGGGCGTATGCGTTTTTTCCTGAATATATTCAGGAAAAAACGCATACGCCCTTTTTGGCCAAGTGCATCATTGTGGACGTTCTGCCTCTTTTCCTATGCTTTCAATGCAATTCCAGTCTACATCCTGAAATCGGTTTCCTGCAATTCTGCCCCGCTTTCAAGTCCTCTTGGCAGCCTTACTTCAGTCTATTTTTGGACGATAGCTGTCATTTATAACTCTGCAGGTTTGTTAATTTCAGTGCCCCTGAGCTCCTTTCTTCAACTCGCTTTCTTTTGAGCTGGCCGCAACACCGCAGGATAGCTTCAGGCCCTAATCTGGTTCCGGTACGGCACGCTGAGCCTTTGGTTATTTCCTCTTCCTGTTGGGAAATGAGAGTTAAATTTGCCCGTCCAGACACCTCCAGCTAGCCTCTCATTGGTTCTCGCTATTCCTGTTCATCTTCCGCAGAAATTGCAAACTGGGCCAAACAGGAGGTTAAAGGCGCTGACTCTCCAAGTCGGGAGAGTGTTAGTAAAGCGTCTGGAATGTTGCACCCGAGTATCAGGGGAGGAAAACTGAGACATATTTGAACACGTCTCCCGTTCACATGGTTGATCATACTCTGGGTTCCACATGCATGTTTTAGCTGAAGGAAGAATACCTTAAACCTGGAGAGTTGAGACCCGTGTAATGGGTACCATACAATATGACTTCAAAGGGTCTTCATTTGCTCACCGAACCTCTCCAATCCTATCACTGCTGCGTTTATGCCCCTGTACACATGCTTGATTCTCTTTTGGAGACATAGCAATCCATAGGTTTTAAGATACTTACTAGTCAGGTACATTCTTAGGCGTTTAATATGCGGTGTTGAGTCCATTTCGTTGAGCAAGGAGTAGCTCTTGTCTATTCCATATTTGGCTGAAGGAACTTTATCTGTGCTCATTTCAATCTCTGGTTTTATGCAGCACCCCAACTCACCTTTACCCTTAAGCAAGCATAAGTTGGTTTTCTAAATTTGAGACCCTGTTCTGTTCTGTAATTCATTTCCTGTGTAGCCAAGTTTACATTCCGTGTATTACTGATATCTTATGATGTTTCTTTTTCTGTGTGACTTATTTCAGTTAGAATCATCATACCTGAATCCACTCATTGTGCTGCTAAGGGCCTGATGACACAGATTTCATTGCTGAGTGATATTGCTTTGTAAGTAAATACAACAACTTTATTATCCATTTTTCACTTTCTGCGATGTTGAACTTGTACTGTAAACGAGGTTCTTGTAAACAGAGCCGTTCGAAACTTTGGGGTGGCTGTGTCTTTTTGATTTTAAATTCCCTAAGCTATAGGACCATAAGTGGAAGTGCCCTAGGCTCTGTTGCTTTGTTTTTTAGATGTTTCAGGAAACACCATACACTTCTCCCGAGTGTTTGTTGGCAATTTACATCCCGCCCTTCAGCATAACAAGGCTCCCAGTTCTCCATGGCCTGTCCTGCCTTTCTGGATTTTACACTTTTTTCAGATGGCCCTTTTGACCGGGAGAAGTGAGACTTCATTGTAGTGCAGATTTCCTTTGCAAGCTTGCTTGGTTGGCCAAAAAGGGCGTATGCGTTTTTTCCTGAATATATTCAGGAAAAAACGCATACGCCCTTTTTGGCCAAGTGCATCATTGTGGACGTTCTGCCTCTTTTCCTATGCTTTCAATGCAATTCCAGTCTACCTCCTGAAATCGGTTTCCTGCAATTCTGCCCCGCTTTCAAGTCCTCTTGGCAGCCTTACTTCAGTCTATTTTTGGACGATAGCTGTCATTTATAACTCTGCAGGTTTGTGAATTACAGTGCCCCTGAGCTCCTTTCTTCAACTCGCTTTCTTGTGACCTGGCCGCAACACTGCAGGATGGCTTCAGGCCCTAATCTGGTTCCGGTACAGCACGCTGAGCCTTTGGTTATTTCCTCTTCCTGGTGGGAAATGAGAGTTAAATTTGCCCGTCCAGACACCTCCAGCTAGCCTCTCATTGGTTCTCGCTATTCCTGTTCATCTTCCGCAGAAATTGCAAACTGGGCCAAACAGGAGGTTAAAGGCGCTGACTCTCCAAGTGGGGAGAGTGTTAGTAAAGCGTCTGGAATGTTGCACCCGAGTACCAGGGGAGGAAAACTGAGACATATTTGAACACGTCTCCCGTTCACATGGTTGATCATACTCTGGGTTCCACATGCATGTTTTAGCTGAAGGAAGAATACCTTAAACCTGGGTAGTTGAAACCCGTGGAATGGGTACCATGCAATATGACTTCAAAGGGTCTTCATTTGCTCACGAACCTCTCCAATCCTATCACTGCTGCGTTTATGCCCCTGTACACATGCTTGATTCTCTTTCGGAGACATAGCAATCCATAGGTTTTAAGATACTTACTAGTCAGGTACATTCTTAGGCGTTTAATATGGGGTGTTGAGTCCATTTCGTTGAGCAAGGAGTAGCTCTTGTCTATTCCATATTTGGCTTAAGGAACTTTATCTGTGCTCATTTCAATCTCTGGTTTTATGCAGCACCCCAACTCACCTTTCCCCTTAAGCAAGCATAAGTTAGTTTTCTAAATTTGAGACCCTGTTCTGTTCTGTAATACAGTTCCTGTGTAGCTAAGTTTACATTCCGTGTATTACTGATATCTTATGATGTTTCTTTTTCTGTGTGACTTATTTCAGTTAGAATCATCATACCTGAATCCACTCATTGTGCTGCTAAGGGCCTGATGACACAGATTTCATTGCTGAGTGATATTGCTTTGTAAGTAAATACCACAACTTCTTTATCCATTTTTCACTTTCTGCGATGTTGAACTTGTACTGTAAACGAGGTTCTTGTAAACAGAGGCGTCCCAAACTTTGGGGTGGCTGTGTCTTTTTGATTTTAATTTCCCTAAGCTATAGGACCATAAGTGGAAGTGCCCTAGGCTCTGTTGCTTTGTATTTTAGATGTTTCAGGAAACACCATACACTTCTCCCGAGTGGTTGTTGGCAATTTACATCCCGCCCATCAGCATAACAAGGCTCCCAGTTCTCCATGGCCTGTCCTGCCTTTCTGGATTTTACACTTTTTTCAGATGGCCCTTTTGACCGGGGGGAAGTGAGACTTCATCGTAGTGCAGATTTCCTTTGCAAGCTTGCTTGGTTGGCCAAAAAGGGCGTATGCGTTTTTTCCTGAATATATTCAGGAAAAAACGCATACGCCCTTTTTGGCCAAGTGCATCATTGTGGACGTTCTGCCTCTTTTCCTATGCTTTCAATGCAATTCCAGTCTACCTCCTGAAATCGGTTTCCTGCAATTCTGCCCCGCTTTCAAGTCCTCTTGGCAGCCTTACTTCAGTCTATTTTTGGACGATAGCTGTCATTTATAACTCTGCAGGTTTGTGAATTACAGTGCTCCTGAGCTCCTTTCTTTAACTCGCTTTCTTGTGACCTGGCCGCAACACTGCAGGATGTCTTCAGGCCCTAATCTGGTTCTGGCACAGCACACTGAGCCTTTGGTTAATTCCTCTTCCTAGTGGGAAATGAGAGTTAAATTTGCCCATCCAGACACCTCCAGCTAGTCTCTCATTGGTTCTCGCTATTCCTGTTCATCTTCCACAGAAAATGCAAACTGGGCCAAACAGGAGGTTAAAGGGACTGACTCTCCAAGTGGGGAGAGTGTTAGTAAAGCGTCTGGAATGTTGCACCCGAGTACCAGGGGAGGAAAACTGAGACATATTTGAACACGTCTCCCGATCACATGGTTGATCATACTTGGGTTCCACATGCATGTTTTAGCTGAAGGAAGAATACCTTAAACCTGTGTATTTGAAACCCGTGGAATGGGTACCATGCAATATGACTTCAAAGGGTCTTCATTTGCTCACCGAACCTCTCCAATCCTATCACTGCTGCGTTTATGCCCCTGTACACATGCTTGATTCTCTTTCGGAGACATAGCAATCCATAGGTTTTAAGATACTTACTAGTCAGGTACATTCTTAGGCGTTTAATATGCGGTGTTGAGTCCACTTCGTTGAGCAAGGAGTAGCTCTTGTCTATTCCATATTTGGCTTAAGGAACTTTATCTGTGCTCATTTCAATCTCTGGTTTTATGCAGCACCCCAACTCACCTTTACCCTTAAGCAAGCATAAGTTGGTTTTCTAAATTTGAGACCCTGTTCTGTTCTGTAATTCATTTCCTGTGTAGCCAAGTTTACATTCCGTGTATTACTGATATCTTATGATGTTTCTTTTTCTGTGTGACTTATTTCAGTTAGAATCATCATACCTGAATCCACTCATTGTGCTGCTAAGGGCCTGATGACACAGATTTCATTGCTGAGTGATATTGCTTTGTAAGTAAATACAACAACTTTATTATCCATTTTTCACTTTCTGCGATGTTGAACTTGTACTGTAAACGAGGTTCTTGTAAACAGAGCCGTTCGAAACTTTGGGGTGGCTGTGTCTTTTTGATTTTAAATTCCCTAAGCTATAGGACCATAAGTGGAAGTGCCCTAGGCTCTGTTGCTTTGTTTTTTAGATGTTTCAGGAAACACCATACACTTCTCCCGAGTGTTTGTTGGCAATTTACATCCCGCCCTTCAGCATAACAAGGCTCCCAGTTCTCCATGGCCTGTCCTGCCTTTCTGGATTTTACACTTTTTTTAGATGGCCCTTTTGACCGGGAGAAGTGAGACTTCATTGTAGTGCAGATTTCCTTTGCAAGCTTGCTTGGTTGGCCAAAAAGGGCGTATGCGTTTTTTCCTGAATATATTCAGGAAAAAACGCATACGCCCTTTTTGGCCAAGTGCATCATTGTGGACGTTCTGCCTCTTTTCCTATGCTTTCAATGCAATTCCAGTCTACCTCCTGAAATCGGTTTCCTGCAATTCTGCCCCGCTTTCAAGTCCTCTTGGCAGCCTTACTTCAGTCTATTTTTGGACGATAGCTGTCATTAATAACTCTGCAGGTTTGTGAATTACAGTGCCCCTGAGCTCCTTTCTTCAACTCGCTTTCTTGTGACCTGGCCGCAACACTGCAGGATGGCTTCAGGCCTTAATCTGGTTCCGGTACGGCACGCTGAGCCTTTGGTTATTTCCTCTTCCTGGTGGGAAATGAGAGTTAAATTTGCCCGTCCAGACACCTCCAGCTAGCCTCTCATTGGTTCTCGCTATTCCTGTTCATCTTCCGCAGAAATTGCAAACTGGGCCAAACAGGAGGTTAAAGGCGCTGACTCTCCAAGTGGGGAGAGTGTTAGTAAAGCGTCTGGAATGTTGCACCCGAGTACCAGGGGAGGAAAACTGAGACATATTTGAACACGTCTCCCGTTCACATGGTTGATCATACTCTGGGTTCCACATGCATGTTTTAGCTGAAGGAAGAATACCTTAAACCTGGAGAGTTGAGACCCGTGTAATGGGTACCATACAATATGACTTCAAAGGGTCTTCATTTGCTCACCGAACCTCTCCAATCCTATCACTGCTGCGTTTATGCCCCTGTACACATGCTTGATTCTCTTTTGGAGACATAGCAATCCATAGGTTTTAAGATACTTACTAGTCAGGTACATTCTTAGGCGTTTAATATGGGGTTTTGAGTCCATTTCGTTGAGCAAGGAGTAGCTCTTGTCTATTCCATATTTGGCTTAAGGAACTTTATCTGTTCTCATTTCAATCTCTGGTTTTATGCAGCACCCCAACTCACCTTTCTCCTTAAGCAAGCATAAGTTGGTTTTCTAAATTTGAGACCCTGTTCTGTTTTGGAATGCAGTTCCTGTGTAGCCAAGTTTACATTCCGTGTATTAGTGATATCTTATGATGTTTCTTTTTCTGTGTGACTTATTTCAGTTAGAATCATCATACCTGAATTCACTCATTGTGCTGCTAGGGGCCTGATGACACAGATTTCATTGCTGAGTGATATTGCTTTGTAAGTAAATACCACAACTTCTTTATCCATTTTTCACTTTCTGCGATGTTGAACTTGTACTGTAAACGAGGTTCTTGTAAACAGAGCCGTTCCAAACTTTGGGGTGGCTGTGTCTTTTTCATTTTAATTTCCCTAAGCTATAGGACCATAAGTGGAAGTGCCCTAGGTTCTGTTGCTTTGTTTTTTAGTTGTTTCAGGAAACACCATACACTTCTCCCAAGTGGTTCTTGGCAATTTACATCCCGCCCATCAGCATAACAAGGCTCCCAGTTCTCCGTAGCCTGTCCTGCCTTTCTGGATTTTACACTTTTTTCAGATGGCCCTTTTGACCGGGGGGAAGTGAGACTTCATTGTAGTGCAGATTTCCTTTGCAAGCTTGCTTGGTTGGCCAAAAAGGGCGTATGCGTTTTTTCCTGAATATATTCAGGAAAAAACGCATACGCCCTTTTTGGCCAAGTGCATCATTGTGGACGTTCTGCCTCTTTTCCTATGCTTTCAATGCAATTCCAGTCTACCTCCTGAAATCGGTTTCCTGCAATTCTGCCCCGCTTTCAAGTCCTCTTGGCAGCCTTACTTCAGTCTATTTTTGGACGATAGCTGTCATTTATAACTCTGCAGGTTTGTGAATTACAGTGCTCCTGAGCTCCTTTCTTTAACTCGCTTTCTTGTGACCTGGCCGCAACACCGCAGGATGGCTTCAGGCCCTAATCTGGTTCTGGCACGGCACACTGAGCCTTTGGTTAATTCCTCTTCCTGGTGGGAAATGAGAGTTAAATTTGCCCATCCAGACACCTCCAGCTAGTCTCTCATTGGTTCTCGCTATTTCTGTTCATCTTCCACAGAAATTGCAAACTGGGCCAAACAGGAGGTTAAAGGGACTGACTCTCCAAGTGGGGAGAGTGTTAGTAAAGCGTCTGGAATGTTGCACCCGAGTACCAGGGTACGAAAACTGAGACATATTTGAACACGTCTCCCGATCACATGGTTGATCATACTCTAGGTTCCACATGCATGTTTTAGCTGAAGGAAGAATACCTTAAACCTGGGTAGTTGAAACCCGTGGAATGGGTACCATGCAATATGACTTCAAAGGGTCTTCATTTGCTCACCGAACCTCTCCAATCCTATCACTGCTGTGTTTATGCCCCTGTACACACGCTTGATTCTCTTTTGGAGACATAGCAATCCATAGGTTTTAAGATACTTACTAGTCAGGTACATTCTTAGGCGTTTAATATGGGGTGTTGAGTCCATTTCGTTGAGCAAGAAGTAGCTCTTGTCTATTCCATATTTGGCTTAAGGAACTTTATCTGTGCTCATTTCAATCTCTGGTTTTATGCAGCACCCCAACTCACCTTTACCCTTAAGCAAGCATAAGTTGGTTTTCTAAATTTGAGACCCTGTTCTGTTTTGGAATGCAGTTCCTGTGTAGCCAAGTTTACATTCCGTGTATTACTGATATCTTATGATGTTTCTTTTTCTGTGTGACTTATTTCAGTTAGAATCATCGTACCTGAATCCACTCATTATGCTGCTACGGGCCTGATGACATAGATTTCATTGCTGAGTGATACTGCATTGTACGTAAGTACCACAAGTTCTTTATCCATTTTTCACTTTCTGTGATATTGAACTTGTACGGTAAACGAGGTTCTTGTAAACAGAGGCGTCCCAAACTTTGGGGTGGCTGTGTCTTTTTGATTTTAATTTCCCTAAGCTATAGGACCATAAGTGGAAGTGCCCTAGGTTCTGTTGCTTTGTTTTTTAGATGTTTCAGGAAACACCATACACTTCTCCCGAGTGGTTGTTGGCAATTTACATCCCGCCTATCAGCATAACAAGGCTCCCAGTTCTCCATGGCCTGTCCTGCCTTTCTGGATTTTACACTTTTTTCAGATGGCCCTTTTGACCGGGGGGAAGTGAGACTTCATTGTAGTGCAGATTTCCTTTGCAAGCTTGCTTGGTTGGCCAAAAACGGCGTATGCGTTTTTTCCTGAATATATTCAGGAAAAAACGCATACGCCCTTTTTGGCCAAGTGCATCATTGTGGACGTTCTGCCTCTTTTCCTATGCTTTCAATGCAATTCCAGTCTACCTCCTGAAATCGGTTTCCTGCAATTCTGCCCCGCTTTCAAGTCCTCTTGGCAGCCTTACTTCAGTCTATTTTTGGACGATAGCTGTCATTTATAACTCTGCAGGTTTGTGAATTACAGTGCCCCTGAGCTGCTTTCTTCAACTTGCTTTCTTGTGACCTGGCCGCAACACCGCAGGATGGCTTCAGGCCCTAATCTGGTTCCGGCACGGCACGCTGAGCCTCTGGTTATTTTCTCTTCCTGGTGGGAAATGAGAGTTAAATTTGCCCGTCCAGACACCTCCAGCTAGTCTCTCATTGGTTCTCGCTATTCCTGTTCATCTTCCGCAGAAATTGCAAACTGGGCCAAACAGGAGGTTAAAGGCGCTGACTTTCCAAGTGGGGAGAGTGTTAGTAAAGCGTCTGGAATGTTGCACCCGAGTACCAGGGGAGGAAAACTGAGACATATTTGAACACATCGCCCGATCACATGGTTGATCATACTCTAGGTTCCACATGCATGTTTTAGCTGAAGGAAGAATACCTTAAACCTGGGTAGTTGAAACCCGTGGAATGGGTACCATGCAATATGACTTCAAAGGGTCTTCATTTGCTCACCGAACCTCTCCAATCCTATCACTGCTGCGTTTATGCCCCTGTACACACGCTTGATTCTCTTTCGGAGACATAGCAATCCATAGGTTTTAAGATACTTACTAGTCAGGTACATTCTTAGGCGTTTAATATGCGGTGTTGAGTCCATTTCGTTGAGCAAGGAGTAGCTCTTGTCTATTCCATATTTGGCTTAAGGAACTTTATCTGTGCTCATTTCAATCTCTGGTTTTATGCAGCACCCCAACTCACCTTTCCCCTTAAGCAAGCATAAGTTGGTTTTCTAAATTTGAGACCCTGTTCTGTTCTGTAATTCAGTTCCTGTGTAGCCAAGTTTACATTCCGTGTATTACTGATATCTTATGATGTTTCTTTTTCTGTGTGACTTATTTCAGTTAGAATCATCATACCTGAATCCACTCATTGTGCTGCTAAGGGCCTGATGAGATAGATTTCATTGCTGAGTGATATTGCTTTGTAAGTGAATACCACAACTTCTTTATCCATTTTTCACTTTCTGCGATGTTGAACTTGTACTGTAAACGAGGTTCTTGTAAACAGAGCCGTTCCAAACTTTGGGGTGGCTGTGTCTTTTTGATTTTAATTTCCCTAAGCTATAGGACCATAAGTGGAAGTGCCCTAGGCTCTGTTGCTTTGTTTTTTAGATGTTTCAGGAAACACCATACAGTTCTCCCGAGTGGTTGTTGGCAATTTACATCCCGCCCATCAGCATAACAAGGCTCCCAGTTCTCAATGGCCTGTCCTGCCTTTCTGGATTTTACACTTTTTTCAGATGGCCCTTTTGACCGAGGGGAAGTGAGACTTCATTGTAGTGCAGATTTCCTTTGCAAGCTTGCTTGGTTGGCCAAAAAGGGTGTATGCGTTTTTTCCTGAATATATTCAGGAAAAAACGCATACGCCCTTTTTGGCCAAGTGCATCATTGTGGACGTTCTGCCTCTTTTCCTATGCTTTCAATGCAATTCCAGTCTACCTCCTGAAATCGGTTTCCTGCAATTCTGCCCCGCTTTCAAGTCCTCTTGGCAGCCTTACTTCAGTCTATTTTTGGACGATAGCTGTCATTTATAACTCTGCTGGTTTGTCAATTGCAGTGCCCCTGAGCTCCTTTCTTCAACTCGCTTTCTTGTGACCTGGCCGCAACACCGCAGGATGGCTTCAGGCCCTAATCTGGTTCCGGCCCGGCATGCTGAGCCTTTGGTTAATTCCTCTTCCTGGTGGGAAATGAGAGTTAACTTTGCCCATTCAGACACCTGCAGCTAGCCTCTCATTGGTTCTCGCTATTCCTGTTCATCTTCCGCAGAAATTGCAAACTGGGCCAAACAGGAGGTTAAAGGCACTGACTCTCCAAGTCGGGAGAGTGTTAGTAAAGCGTCTGGAATGTTGCACCCGAGTACCAGGGGAGGAAAACTGAGACATATTTGAACACGTCTCCCGTTCACATGGTTGATCATACGCTGGGTTCCACATGCATGTTTTAGCTGAAGGAAGAATACCTTAAACCTGGAGAGTTGAGACCCGTGTAATGGGTACCATGCAATATGACTTCAAAGGGTCTTCATTTGCTCACCGAACCTCTCCAATCCTATCACTGCTGCGTTTATGCCCCTGTACACACGCTTGATTCTCTTTTGGAGACATAGCAATCCATAGGTTTTAAGATACTTACTAGTCAGGTACATTCTTAGGCGTTTAATATGGGGTGTTGAGTCCATTTCGTTGAGCAAGGAGTAGCTCTTGTCTATTCCATATTTGGCTTAAGGAAATTTATCTGTGCTCATTTCAATCTCTGGTTTTATGCAGCACCCCAACTCACCTTTACCCTTAAGCAAGCATAAGTTGGTTTTCTAAATTTGAGACCCTGTTCTGTTTTGGAATGCAGTTCCTGTGTAGCCAAGTTTCCATTCCGTGTATTAGTGATATCTTATGATGTTTCTTTTTCTGTGTGACTTATTTCAGTTAGAATCATCATACCTGAATCCACTCATTGTGCTGCTAAGGGCCTGATGACATAGATTTCATTGCTGAGTGATACTGCATTGTACGTAAGTACCACAAGTTCTTTATCCATTTTTCACTTTCTGTGATATTGCACTTGTACGGTAAACGAGGTTCTTGTAAACGGAGGTGTCCCAAACTTTGGGGTGGCTGTGTCTTTTTGATTTTAATTTCCCTAAGCTATAGGACCATAAGTGGAAGTGCCCTAGGCTCTGTTGCTTTGTTTTTCAGATGTTTCAGGAAACACCATACACTTCTCCTGAGTGTCTGTTGGCAATTTACATCCCGCCCATCAGCATAACAAGGCTCCCAGTTCTCCATGGCCTGTCCTGCCTTTCTGGATTTTACACTTTTTTCAGATGGCCCTTTTGACCGGGGGGAAGTGAGACTTCATTGTAGTGCAGATTTCCTTTGCAAGCTTGCTTGGTTGGCCAAAAAGGGCGTATGCGTTTTTTCCTGAATATATTCAGGAAAAAACGCATACGCCCTTTTTGGCCAAGTGCATCATTGTGGACGTTCTGCCTCTTTTCCTATGCTTTCAAAGCAATTCCAGTCTACCTCCTGAAATCGGTTTCCTGCAATTCTGCCCCGCTTTCAAGTCCTCTTGGCAGCCTTACTTCAGTCTATTTTTGGACGATAGCTGTCATTTATAACTCTGCAGGTTTGTGAATTACAGTGCCCCTGAGCTCCTTTCTTCAACTCGCTTTCTTGTGACCTGGCCGCAACACCGCAGGATGTCTTCAGGCCCTAATCTGGTTCTGGCACGGCACGCTGAGCCTTTGGTTAATTCCTCTTCCTGGTGGGAAATGAGAGTTAAATTTGCCCATCCAGACACCTCCAGCTAGTCTCTCATTGATTCTCGCTATTCCTGTTCATCTTCCACAGAAATTGCAAACTGGGCCAAACAGGAGGTTAAAGGGACTGACTCTCCAAGTCGGGAGAGTGTTAGTAAAGCGTCTGGAATGTTGCACCCGAGTACCAGGGGAGGAAAACTGAGACATATTTGAACACGTCTCCCGATAACATGGTTGATCATACTCTAGGTTCCACATGCATGTTTTAGCTGAAGGAAGAATACCTTAAACCTGGGTAGTTGAAACCCGTGGAATGGGTACCATGCAATATGACTTCAAAGGGTCTTCATTTGCTCACGAACCTCTCCAATCCTATCACTGCTGCGTTTATGCCCCTGTACCCATGCTTGATTCTCTTTTGGAGACATAGCAATCCATAGGTTTTAAGATACTTACTAGTCAGGTACATTCTTAGGCGTTTAATATGCGGTGTTGAGTCCATTTCGTTGAGCAAGGAGTAGCTCTTGTCTATTCCATATTTGGCTTAAGGAACTTTATCTGTGCTCATTTCAATCTCTGGTTTTATGCAGCACCCCAACTCACCTTTCCCCTTAAGCGAGCATAAGTTGGTTTTCTAAATTTGAGACCCTGTTCTGTTCTGTAATTCAGTTCCTGTGTAGCCAAGTTTACATTCCGTGTATTACTGATATCTTATGATGTTTCTTTTTCTGTGTGACTTATTTCAGTTAGAATCATCATACCTGAATCCACTCATTGTGCTGCTAAGGGCCTGATGACGTAGATTTCATTGCTGAGTGATATTGCTTTGTAAGTAAATACCACAAGTTCTTTCTCCATTTTTCACTTTCTGCGATGTTGAACTTGTACTGTAAACGAGGTTCTTGTAAACAGAGGCGTCCCAAACTTTGGGGTGGCTGTGTCTTTTTGATTTTAATTTCCCTAAGCTATAGGACCATAAGTGGCAGTGCCCTAGGCTCTGTTGCTTTTTTTTTAGATGTTTCAGGAAACACCATACACTTCTCCCGAGTGGTTGTTGGCAATTTACATCCCGCCCATCAGCATAACAAGGCTCCCAGTTCTCCATGGCCTGTCCTGCCTTTCTGGATTTTACACTTTTTTCAGATGGCCCTTTTGACCGGGGGGAAGTGAGACTTCATTGTAGTGCAGATTGCCTTTGCAAGTTTGCTTGGTTGGCCAAAAAGGGCGTATGCGTTTTTTCCTGAATATATTCAGGAAAAAACGCATACGCCCTTTTTGGCCACGTGCATCATTGTGGACGTTCTGCCTCTTTTCCTATGCTTTCAATGCAATTCCAGTCTACCTCCTGAAATCGGTTTCCTGAAATTCTGCCCCGCTTTCAAGTCCTCTTGGCAGCCTTACTTCAGTATATTTTTGGACGATAGCTGTCATTTATAACTCTGCAGGTTTGTGAATTACAGTGCCCCTGAGCTCTTTCTTCAACTCGCTTTCTTGTGAGCTGGCCGCAACACCGCAGGATGGCTTCAGGCCCTAATCTGGTTCCGGCACGGCACGCTGAGCCTTTGGTTATTTCCTCTTCCTGGTGGGAAATGAGAGTTAAATTTGCCCGTCCAGACACCTCCAGCTAGTCTCTCATTGGTTCTCGCTATTCCTGTTCATCTTCCGCAGAAATTGCAAACTGGGCCAAACAGGAGGTTAAAGGCGCTGACTCTCCAAGTTGGGAGAGTGTTAGTAAAACGTCTGGAATGTTGCACCCGAGTACCAGGGGAAGAAAACTGAGACATATTTGAACACGTCTCCCGTTCACACGGATGATCATACTCTGTGTTCCACATGCATGTTTTAGCTGAAGGAAGAATACCTTAAACCTGGGTAGTTGAAACCCGTGGAATGGGTACCATGCAATATGACTTCAAAGGGTCTTCATTTGCTCACCGAACCTCTCCAATCCTATCACTGCTGCGTTTATGCCCCTGTACACACGCTTGATTCTCTTTTGGAGACATAGCAATCCATAGGTTTTAAGATACTTACTAGTCAGGTACATTCTTAGGCGTTTAATATGGGGTGTTGAGTCCATTTCGTTGAGCAAGGAGTAGCTCTTGTCTATTCCATATTTGGCTTAAGGAACTTTATCTGTGCTCATTTCAATCTCTGGTTTTATGCAGCACCCCAACTCACCTTCCCCCTTAAGCAAGCATAAGTTGGTTTTCTAAACTTGAGACACTGTTCTGTTTTATAATTCAGTTCATGTGTAGCCAAGTCGACATTCTGTGTATTAATGATACCTTATGATGTTTCTTTTCTGTGTGACTTATTTCAGTTCGAATCATCATACCTGAATCCACTCATTATGCTGCTACGGGCCTGATTACATAGATTTCATTGCTCAGTGATATTGCATTGTACGTAAGTACCACAAGTTCTTTATCCATTTTTCACTTTCTGCGATATTGAACTTGTACCGTAAACGAGGTTCTTGTAAACAGAGCCGTCCCAAACTTTGGGGTGGCTGTGTCTTTTTGATTTTAATTTCCCTAAGCTATAGGACCATAAGTGGAAGTGCCCTAGGCTCTGTTGCTTTGTTTTTTAGATGTTTCAGGAAACACCATACACTTCTTCAGAGTGGCTGTTGGCAATTTACATCCCGACCATCAGCATAAGAAGGCTCCCAGTTCTCCATGGCCTGTCGTGCCTTTATGGATTTTACACTTTTTTCAGATGGCCCTTTTGACCGGGGGGAAGTGAGACTTCATTGTAGTGCAGATTTCCTTTGCAAGCTTGCTTGGTTGGCCAAAAAGGGCGTATGCGTTTTTTCCTGAATATATTCAGGAAAAAACGCATACGCCCTTTTTGGCCAAGTGCATCATTGTCGAGTTTCTGACTCTCTTCATATGCTTTCAATGCAATTCCAGTCTACCTCCTGAAATCGGTTTCCTGCAATTCTGCCTTGCTTTCAATGCCTCTTCATAGCCTTACCTCAATATATTTTTAAAAATAGTTGGCCTTTATAACTCTGCAGGTTTTTGAATTGCAGTGGCCCTTAGCTCCATTTTTTAGCTCTTATTTTTGTGGTCTTGCCCCGTAACCACAGGATTCCTTGAAGCCCTATTTTTCTTCTGGGGCACCTTGCTGTGCCTTTGGTTAATTCTTCTTACTGATGTGATATTAGAGTGACATGTGCCCATTGAAACCGCTACAGCTAGTTTCTCACTGGTTCCCCCTATTCCCATTCATCCTCTGCACTAACTGCAGACTGTGCGATACCAGAACTTAAAGGCATTGACTCCATGTGGGGATGTTGTTAGTAAAGCGGCTGGAATGTCGATCCGGAGCCCCAGGAGAGGAAAAATGAGGTGCGTTTTAGAAACCTTTCCCGATCATATGGTATACCAGTCGCTGGGTTTCCCAAGCATGGTTTAGCTGTAGGAAGATTCCCTTCAACCTGGAGTGTTGGGACCCTTGGACTGAGTAGCATGAAGTATTGCATTAAACTTTCGGCAGTTGCTCACCAAAGCTCACCAATCCTGTCAGCCCCAAGTGTCCAGCCTTATGTCTTATCCAGCTGTGGGTTTATATGTGGTCAATCCAGGTTGCATCACAGCCCCTGAGCGAATTTTGTAAGAATTTTTCTCTCTTTCATTGTTTCAGCGTTTTGTTTTTAAAATTTATTTCTATAATGGGGTTTAGCTCCTTTTCACTGCTGTGTTTGTGCCGCTCTGCACACACTTGATTCCCTTATGGAGATATATCAATACATGGGTTTTAAGATTCTTATTCCTCAGATATATTTCTCTGCGGTGTATAGGGTGTGTTGAGGCCAGTTCATTGAGCAAGGTGTAGATCTTGTCTAATACCTATTTGGTTTATTGAACGGTATCTGTGCTAATTTCAAACTCTGGTTTTATGCATCACCCCACCTCTCCTTTCCCCTTAAGCTGACATAAGTGTGTTTTCTAAATGTGAGACACTGTTCTGTTCTGTAATTCATTTCTTGTGCAGCCATATTTACCCTCCCTCTATAAGTGATATCTTATGATATGTTTCTTTTTCTGTTTGACTTATTTCAAGTAGTATTATCGGACCTAAATCCACTCTTTATCCTTCTACTAGCCTTATTACATTGATTTCATGGTGAAGAGATATTCCATTGTACATAAGTACCACATCTTCTTTATCCATTGTTCTCTTTCCTGGGATATTTAAGGTGTACTGAAGTTGAGGTTCTTGTAAACAGAGTAGCCCTAAACTGTGGTGTGCTTGTGTCTTGTTGATTTTTAGACTTCCCTAGATATACTCCCATGATTGGAAGTGTCCTATGCTCTGTAGCTCTGTTTTTTAGATGATTTAGGAACCACCATACACTTCTCCAGAGTGGCTCTCGGCAGTTCACACACTGCCCATCAGCGTATAAAGGCTCCCTGTTCTCCATGGCCTGTCCTGCATTTCTGGTTTTTACAATTTTTTAGGATGGCCCTTTTGACCGGTGGGAAGTGAGACTTCTTTGTTGTGCACATTTGCATTGCTTGCTTGCTTCGTTGCCCATAAAGTGCGTATGCGTTTTTTCCTGGATATAATCAGGAAAAAACGCATACGCCCTTTTGGGCCAACTGCATCATTGTCGAAATTCTGCCGCTTTTCATGTGCGTTAAAGACGAGTCCAATCTATCTCTTGAAATCTGTTTCTTGCAATTCTGTCTTGCATTCAGATCCTCTTCTTTGCCTTACCTCAACATATTTTTGGACGTTAGTTTTCATTTATAACTCTGCAGGTTTGTGAATTGCAGTGACCCTGAGCTCCATTTTTTAAGTTGCTCTTTTGTGAGCTGGCCTCAAACCCGCAGGATTGCTTCAGGCCCTATTTTGGCTCCGGCGAGGCAGGCTGAGCCTTTCTTTAATTCTTATTCTTAATGGGAAATTAGAGTGATATGTGCCCGTCCAAACCCCTACAACTCTTCTCTCATTGGTTCCCCCTCTTCCCGTTCATCCTCCTCACAATTTGCAAAATGTGTGAAACAGAAGTTTAAATGTGCTGATTCTCCAAGTGGGGAGATTCTAAGTAGCGTGGCTGGAATGGTGAACAGGAGCACCAGGAGAGGATAAATGAGGTGCATTTTAGACACATCTCCCGATCACATGGTGTACAGTCCTCTGGGTTTTCCATGCATGTTTTAGCTGTAGGAAGATCCCTTGAACCTGCAGATTTGGGACCCATTGAATGGATACCAGGTAGTATTACTTTAAAGGGTGTGCATTTCCTCACCCAACCTCACATTTCTCTTAGCGCAAACAGTTTCCAGCCTTATGTCTCATCCTGCTGTGGGTCTAGATGTGTTCAATCCATGTTGCATCACCGTCCCTGAGGAAAAGTTGTAAGAGGTTTTCTCTGTCTCTCTGTCGTTTATTTTTTTCAATTTATTACTATATTGGTTACAGCTGATTTTCAAAGCTCTGTTTCTTGCTGCTGTACATCCACTTGATTCACGTACAGAGAGACATCAATAAATTCTTTTTCAGATTCTTACCAGTCGTATATATTCTTTTCCGGTGACTTGAGTGTGCTGAGTGCAGTTCTTTTAGCTACCGTGTAGGCCTTGTTGATTATCAGTTTGGTATTTGGAATGGTATCTTTGCTAATTTCAACCTCCTGGATGATGCCTCACCCCTCCCCACCTTTCCCGTTTAGCAGCCTTATGCGTGTTTTCTACATATTTGACTATGTTTTTGTTTTGTAATTTATTTCATGTGTAGCCATTTTGGATTCCACCTTTAAGTGATATCTTATGATATGTGTCTTTTTCTTTTTGAATTCTGTCACTTAGAATGATCATACGTAACTCCTCCGGAGTTGTTACAACTGGCCATATTTCATTGATTTCCAGGCTGAATAATATTCCACTCTACCTAAGTACCACATCTCTATCCATTTTTCCCCTCCAGAGACATTTAAGTTATATCCTAGTCGAGGATCTTTTAAACAGAGAGGGGGTAAACATTGGGGTGCCTGTGTCCTCTCGATTTTTGTTTTTCCCAAGATATACGCCCATGAGTGCAAGTGCCCTATGCTCTGTAGCTCATTTTTTAGATGCTTTAGTAAACACAATACACTTCTCCAGAATGGCCGTTGGCAATATACATTTCCACTATAAGTCTCACAGGGCTCCCTCTTCTCGTTGCCCTGTCCTGCATTTCTGTTGTTTACGCTTTATGAGGATGGCTCTTCTGACTGATGCGAAGTGATATCTTTTGTAGTATTGACTTCCAGTGCCCACCTGTTTGGTTGGCTAAAAAAGTGTATGCCCTTTTCTTGAATATATACAGAAAAGAACGCATACACCCTTTTTGGCCAACTGCAATGTTGGCAATGTTCAGCTCCTTTTCTTGTGCTTAATGGCGAGTCCTTTCTACCTCCTCAAATCCCTTTCCTGCCATTCTCCCTTGCTTACAAGTCCTTTTCTCTGACTTTCCTCAAGACATTTTTCAGTGATGGATATTTTCAACTCTGCAGTTTTGTGAATTTTACTGCCCCTGAGTTCCATTGTTCAACTCGTGTTTATGGGAACTGGCCACAAAGCAGCGGGATTTCCTCAAGCCCTATACTGTTTCCATGGGCAACCCTAGCCTTTGGTCAATTCGTCTTCCTGATTGGAAATTAGAGTGACATGTGCCTGTCTGAACACCTAGGACTTGTCTCTCATTGTTCCTCATCCTTCCGCTTCATCCTCTGGACAAATTCCAAACTGTACGCAACAGGATGTTGACAGTGCTGACATCTCCAAGTGGGGAGACTGTTAGTAAAGACGCTGGAGGGGTGAACCCGAGCACCAGGAGATGAGGAGATGAGATGCCTTTTCCAAACTCTTCCCGATCAGACGGTATACCATCCTCTGGGTGTGACAGACATGTTTTAGCAGTAGGAAGAGTCCCATTCATGTAAGGAGAACACCAGGGCTTTTTCAAAATCAGTGTCTCCCCGAAACCCAAACTGGGGAAGTTTTTAAGCTACAGCTACACATATGTTCATTAAGGGCCTTGGGAAGTAGGCAGAGTCCAAACTTTAGATGATTGAAGTCTTCAGGGTCAGAAGCACTCACCACCAGCTTCCCTTAGGCTACACTTTAACTGTCATTGATAGATGATGTCAATAAAAATATCTATTCTTTTTCAGATTATTTCCCCTTATAGGTTATTGCAAAATGTTGAGTGTAGTTCCCTGTGCTATACAGTAGTTCCTTGTTGATGATCTATTTTATACATAGCAGTGTGTATGTGTTCATTCCAAACTGTTAATTTATCCCTCCTCCCACCTTTCCCCTTTGGTAATAATAAATTATAAGATTTTATACTTCTCAGAAATGGGGGAGCTGAAAGAGAGGTATCATTTTCAATGGAAAAGCATTTAAAACAAGATTGAAGGTTTAACCAAGATTATTAGCTGTACATCCTTGGAAAGAAATCACTTCGTTTCTCTAATATTGACCTGACAAATAAGACAAACCTTTTCACTGAACTTGCTTATAAAAAGTGATGGAAATATCAAATGGAAGTGTTAAAAACATCTTATTTTACCCGAGCCTTATACACTGTTCTATGTTAACTACAGTTTGGCTCACACATCTGTTCATTGAGGTTACAATAGTCTCAATTTCTGTTACTGATCCTCCAGAGTGGACCCCAACAAGTGTCCCCCTGCCCAGTGTCATTGGGGCCAACAGATCGAGACTGAGTTTGGTTCACAAGCAAAGGAAACTTTATATTTTGATCAGAGAATGGAGAGGTGAGAGCATGCACTACCCCGTGGGCTGTGGGCTGGGCTGCTGTGTAGAGATCCTGTCAGAGTCAGTGGGAGGGAGGGAGGCGGCGGAGCTCTCGAGGGCCGGGTTGGCTGTAGCTCAGGCTCTATATCGTGGAGTCTGCACTGGGCCCCAGGAGCTGAGGTGTCGACCCAGCCATTCTGCACTAGGAAATCTGGTCTGAAGTGCCGGGTGTGGAACCTCTGCATGCGGGACCCTAGGAGCACGTGAAATTAGACAAAGCACAAAGGATAAAAAAGGTTAGACTTGACTTTATTGCCCAGATTCTATTTTTATCTCCCAGGGATTTTTAATGGGCTTTGCTGGGGACAAACCCCTCCTCTGCCTTTTGTCCCGTTCCTCATTCTTGGAGTGCTGAGGGTGCAGACCCTTCTTCTGTAACTGCTGAGTGCTGAGTTGGGAGCCCTCATACCCTGGGGCGAGGGTCAGAGCTTCTCCCCAGCAGCCTCCCGGTGACGTTGATTGTCCCCAGGACCCCTGCCTCCCTGCTCGTCCACCTGAGCACCAGCATTGGAAGTGTTATAGATTCTAATGACCTTTAAGGGTCCAGGAAAGAGATGTGCAGAGACGCTGTGGGGGCCGGTTTCACCCCGCCCCACATTTGTTTGGCCACCTTAGGCTGACCGTCTCTGCCAGCCTAGATGCTCTGACCAGTAGTCTGCGCTTTCTTCAATTAGGCCCCTGAATTAACGTACAAACAGCACCAGGTGTCAGAGCCCTGCCCGCTCAACTCCCAGACAGTCCAGGGTCAGTGGTGACCAAGGACCATGATGGCTACTGAGTCAACAGCCTTTTGAAGTAAACAGGAGTCCAGCCGGTCTTATTGGCCACCATCATCACGGTGTCTGTAGGCTTTTCTATGGTGACAGTGTGGTATACTGTTCCCCCGCCAAGATTATTAGCTCCCCTCTGGGTGCAGTAAGTCCTGCAAGCAGTAGTCTACTCTTTTGGGACACACTCTTGTTGTTTTATGAGAGAAACTCCAGGTCAAGTGATGTTCACACGAGTCGTCATGGTGCCCTGTTGCCCCCGGTTATCTCTCTGGATGTTGGAGTTGGAGGGCCTCCTCACTCGAGGTCGGTGTGCCCACGGAGTGAACCCTGCAACTTCAGGGCATGGTTGGTGGTTAGGATCACCACGTGGGGTCCTTTTCCCTTAGGAGGGAGGTGGCCTTTTGGGCTGCTGATTTCCAGGTTTTTAGATACCGCCAGTATCTTGGCCAGATGTGGCAGTGGGCCAAGCCCCTTAGTGACCGTAGTTTATCCTACCTGGATGGCATTCTTGCATTGTTCCATTTCAAGTGGTCCCAGTTTTTGCACTAATTCTCCAATGGCGATTCACCTTTCACCGGGAATGTAAAGGTCAAAGGGTTTAGCTAAATTAGGGAGTTCCAGGGCAAGGGTCTGAATTGACTGCTCTTTCCATTCTTGAAAGGCCACTTCTGGATTCTATTCAAAAGGATCATCATCTTTTCCTTTCAGTGTTTCATATAGAGGCCCAGCTAGTAGACTGTAGCTAGGGATCCAGAAGCAGCAAACCCTGGCCTCCCCAGGAACCCCTAAGCTGTCTTCTAGTTTTAGAAAGGGGTAAGGCTGAAAATGGTTTCTTCCCTTTCCTGGGATGGGCTTCTCTGACCTTCTGTGAGAATGAAGCCCAGGCAGGTCACCGCAGTCTGTGATATTTGAGCTTTTTCTTGGACAACTTCTATCCTTTATTGGCTTGGTAGTTCAGAGGCCTCCTTAGTAGGGCTGGTGATCAGAATGTCGTCTGCATATTGAAGGAGGGTTTCCTTTTCCAGAGGTAGAACTTTTAGGTCTTTAGCTAAGCTTTCCCCAAAGATGGTGTGGGAATTTTTGCACCCTTGGGGCCAGACGGCCCGGAAGTATTGTTTTAGTTGTATGTTGAGTCCTGCCACTCACAAGCCAAAATTTCTTGTGACTCTGGGACTAATGGAATACAAAAGAAGGCATCATTGAAGACTAATACAGAATACCATGTCCTGGTGGTTGGTAGAATGACCAGCAGGGTGTAGGAATTAGGAGCAACTGGAGGTATATCCTCGGTGGCTTCACTGACTGTCCTGACATCCTTTACCAGGTCCCCAGCAGCCCATGGGGCTCTCGTGGTCAGACCAATCCCAGAATATGGAGCTCACCTGGGCAGGTACCCCACCCCCACCCCAGCCCACGGGGCTCTCGTGGTCAGGCCCCTCCCAGGATACAGAGCTACCCTTGCAGGTACCGTGGCAGGGCTGGGCACACAGGAACCGTGCACATAGCCCTCATTGCAGAGCACCCCCAGCTCACCTGTCGCTCAGAGCTGACACAGAGCACCTCAGAGCAGGACTTGAACTAACAAACAGCAGCTGCGACAGGTCTGTGACCCTGGGCATCACTCCGTGAGGCCTCCCTCCACCTGGTCTTCCAGAGACTTCCACTGCACCCGGGGCACCAGGCCTCTGTCTCCAACCACCACCCACCCCTCCTCTGCCTGACTCCTGGGTTCCTCTCATTAGGAGAGGGTTTTCTTGAAGTTGTCTCCCACTCAGGGGCCAGATAAAATGATTAGAAAACAAGCCAAAGCTGCAGCCCCTTGTCTATCCTGACTCTCAGGAGCCCACACCTGTTCCTTGGACCTGGCCGGTTCAGCAAGTTCCATTTTCTGCAACTGTGAGCCCCTGAGGGGTGATGATTGGCTGACCTGGGCAGCCTTACCGTGCCGGCCAGCCCTCCCCAGGTGTGCCTGGGTTGAGATCAATATAAATACCACTCCAGGCAGCAAGAGCCCCTGCAGCCGTGCCTGACGCCATTTTCTCTGCCCTGTCAGCAGTCTCGGGGCTGGGCTGGTGGGAGGGAGTGAGAGGCCACGGCTTTGTGGGTGGCCCAGTGTGAGTGGGGCTCTGCTGGACTTTCTGCAGCAGTTGCCAGGCTGCCACCTGCTAAAGAAGAGGATGTGTCACCCATACCTGCTGCTGGAATTTCTCCCTGGGCAGAGGTGAGGAAGGAAAAAAGCAGTGGGGGCAGGGACAGGACGGGTATCTCAGGCAGGGAAATGGAAATCTTCCAGAAGAGCACCCAGGGCCAGGACCATCCTGGCTGGCCTGCAGGCACCAAGTCGGCCGGCATGCTGTCACTCGTGTGGCTCTATGGCCCTTCCTCTAGGCTTTCAAGTCCTTGTATATATTCAGGTGTTTTACCTGGGACGGGTGGGAATAGTTCAGCAGCAACTGGCCTGGGGCTCAGCTCACGTTTACTCACAGATGCCTCGGCACGGTGCCCCAGCTTTGCAATGAGGACGCTTGTTGCGTGGGGGCTGCTGGCTGAATGGGAGACGATTCCCCACCACTGACCAACTTCAGAATTGTTTACAACTGGAGCAAGTGCCCTGATACGGTTTTCCTCTGTGTAACTGGTGGGTTCTGTGTTTTTTTTCTCTTTTTCGTTTTTGGTTCAAGGTAGATTTTATTCCTCTTTTTTGTATTTACAGATATAAGCATGGAAATAATTTATTCATATAAATACATGTATGTGCAGGGAATAATTGTTTTTTCTGTTTTATTTTTTAAATTTTACTTCTTTTTAATTTTGAATTTTATTTTATATTTTTATACAGCAGGTTCTTATTGGTTATCTATTTTATACATATAAATGTATACATGCCAATCCCAGTCTCTCAACTCCTCCCACCACCACCCCCCCAACAGCTTTCCCCCCTTGTTGTCCATACGTTTGTTGTGTACATCTGTTGCTCTATTTATGCCTTGCAAAATGGTTAATCTGTACAGTTTTTCTAGGTTCCACATATATGCATGAATATACAAGATTTGTTTTTCTCTTTCTGACTTACTTCACTCTGTATGACAGTCTCTAGATCCATCGACGTCTCTACAAATGACCCAATTTCATTCCTTTTCATGGCTTAGTAATATTCCATTTTATATATGTACCACAGCTTTATGCATTCGTCTGTCTGTGGGCATTTAGGTTGCTTCCATTACCTCGATATTGTAAATAGTGATGCAATGAACATTGCGGTGAATGACTCTTTTTGATTTATGGTTTTGTCTGGGTATATGTCCAGTACTGGGATTGCTGTATCATATGGTAGTTCTATTGTTAGTTTCTTAAGAAATTCCATATTGTTCTCCATAATGACTGTATCAATTTATATTCCCAACAATAGTGGAAGAGGGTTCCTTTTCTCCACACCCTTTCTAGCATTTTTTGTTTGTAGATTTTCAATGATGCCTATTCTACCAGGTGTGAGGTGATACCTCATTGTTGAATCCATTTCGTTGAGCAAGGGGTAGCTCTTGTCTATTACATATTTGGCTTATGGAACGGTATCTGTGCTAATTTCAAACTCTGCTTTTATGCAGCACCCCAACTCACCTTCCCCCTTAAGCAGGCATAAGTTGGTTTTCTAAACTTGAGACCCTGTTCTGTTTTGTAATTCAGTTCATGTGTAGCCAAGTTCACATTCCGTGTATTAGTGATACCTTATGATGT
Organism: Delphinus delphis; assembly: GCF_949987515.2. Lineage (NCBI taxonomy): Eukaryota > Metazoa > Chordata > Mammalia > Artiodactyla > Delphinidae > Delphinus > Delphinus delphis. The sequence continues at coordinate 481,665 of NW_027192816.1, forward strand.
TTCTTTTTCTGTGTGACTTATTTCACTTAGAATCATCGTGCCTCAATCCACTCATTATGCTGGTACGGGCCTGGTGACATAGATTTCATTGCTGAGTGGTATTCTGTTGTACATAAGTACCGCAACTTCTTTATCCATTATTTGCTCTCTGGGATATTTAACTTGTGCCGTAGAAGAGATTCCTGTAAAAAGAGCCGTCCCAAATTTTGGGGTTGCTGTGTCTTTTTGATATTAATTTCCCTAAGCTATAGGACCATAAGTGGAAGTGCCCTAGGCTCTGTTGCTTTGTTTTTTAGATGTTTCAGGAAACACCATACACTTCTCCTGAGTGTCTGTTGGCAATTTACATCCTGCCCATCAGCATAACAAGGCTCCCAGTTCTCCATGGCCTGTCCTGCCTTTCTGGATTTTACACTTTTTTCAGATGGCCCTTTTGACCGGGGGGAGGGAGACTTCATTGTAGTGCAGATTTCCTTTGCAAGCTTGCTTGGTTGGCCAAAAAGGGCGTATGCGTTTTTTCCTGAATATATTCAGGAAAAAACGCATATGCCCTTTTTGGCCAAGTGCATCATTGTGGACGTTCTGCCTCTTTTCCTATGCTTGAAATGCAATTCCAGTCTACCTCCTGAAATCGGTTTCCTGCAATTCTGCCCCGCTTTCAAGTCCTCTTGGCAGCCTTACTTCAGTCTATTTCTGGACGATAGCTGTCATTTATAACTCTGCAGGTTTGTGAATTACAGTGCCCCTGAGCTCCTTTCTTCAACTCGCTTTCTTGTGACCTGGCCGCCACACCGCAGGATGGCTTCAGGCCCTAATCTGGTTCCGGAACGGCACGCTGAGCCTTTGGTTAATTCCTCATGCTGGTGGGAAATTATAGTTAAATTTGCCCGTCCAGACACCTCCCGCTTGTCTCTCATTGGTTCTCCCTATTCCTGTACATCTTCCGCAGAAATTGCAAACTGGGCCAAACAGGAGGTTAAAGGCACTGACTTTCCAAGTGGGGAGAGTGTTAGTAAAGCGTCTGGAATGTTGCACCGAAGTACCAGGGGACGAAAACTGAGACATATTTGAACACGTCTCCCGATCACACGGTTGATCATACTCTGGGTTCCACATGCATGTTTTAGCTGAAGAAAGAATACCTTAAACCTGGAGAGTTGAGACCCGTGGAATGGGTACCATGCAATATGACTTCAAAGGGTCTTCATTTGCTCACCGAATCTCTCTAATCCTATCACTGCTGCGTTTATGACCCTTGTACACACGCTTGATCCTCTTTTGGAGACATAGCAATCCATAGGTTTTAAGATACTTACTAGTCAGGTATATTCTTAGGCGTTTAATATGGGGTTTGGAGTCCATTTCATTGAGCAAGGAGTAGCTCTTGTCTATTCCATATTTGGCTTAAGGAACTTTATCTGTGCTCATTTCAATCTCTGGTTTTATGCAGCACCCCAACTCACCTTTCCACTTAAGCAAGCATAAGTTGGTTTTCTAAATTTGAGACCCTGTTCTGTTTTGTAATTCAGTTCCTCTGTAGCCAAGTTTACATTCCATGTGTTAGTGATATTTTTTGATGTTTCTTTTTCTGTGTGACTTATTTCAGTTAGAATCACCATACCCGAATCCACTCATTGTGCTGCTACGGGCCTTGTGACATAGATTTCATTGCTGAGTGATATTGCATTGTACGTGAGTACCACAACTTCTTTATCCATTTTTCACTTTCTGTGATATTGAACTTGTACTGTAAACGAGGTTGTTGTAAACAGAGGCGTCCCAAAGTTTGGGGTGGCTGTGTCTTTTTGATTTTAATTTCCTTAAGCTATAGGACCATAAGTGGAAGTGCCCTAGGCTCTGTTGCTTTGTTTTTTAGATGTTTCAGGAAACACCATACACTTCTCCCAAGTGTCTGTTGGCAATTTACATCCCGCCCATCAGCATAACAAGGCTCCAAGTTCTCCATTTCCTGTCCTGCCTTTCTGGATTTTACACTTTTTTCAGATGGTCCTTTTGACCGGGGGGAAGTGAGACTTCATTGTAGTGCAGATTTCCTTTGCAAGTTTGCTTGGTTGGCCAAAAAGGGCGTATGCGTTTTTTCCTGAATATATTCAGGAAAAAACGCATACGCCCTTTTTGGCCAAGTGCATCATTGTGGACGTTCTGCCTCTTTTCCTATGCTTTCAATGCATTTCCAGTCTACCTCCTGAAATCGGTTTCCTGCAATTCTGCCCCGCTTTCTAGTTCTCTTGGCAGCCTTACTTCAGTCTATTTTTGGACGATAGCTGTCATTTATAACTCTGCAGGTTTGTGAATTACAGTGCCCCTGAGCTCCTTTTTTCACCTCGCTTTCTTGTGAGCTGGCCGCAACACCGCAGGATGGCTTCAGGCCCTAATCTGGTTCCGGCACGGCACGCTGAGCCTTTGTTTAATTCCTCTTCCTGGTGGGAAATGAGAGTTAAATTTGCCCGTCCAGACACCTCCAGCTAGTCTCTCATTGGTTCTCGCTATTCCTGTTCATCTTCCGCAGAAATTGCAAACTGGGTCAAACAGCAGGTTAAAGGGACTGACTCTCCAAGTCGGGAGACTGTTAGTAAAGCATCCGGAATGTTGCACCCGAGTACCAGGGTACGAAAACTGAGACATATTTGAACACGTCTCCCGATCACATGGTTGATCATACTCTGGGTTCCACATGCATGTTTTAGCTGAAGGAAGAATACCTTAAACCTGGGTAGTTGAAACCCGTGGAATGGGTACCATGCAATATGACTTCAAAGGGTCTTCATTTGCTCACCGAACCTCTGCAATCCTATCACTGCTGCGTTTATGCCCCTGTACACATGCTTGATTCTCTTTCGGAGACATAGCAATCCATAGGTTTTAAGATACTTACTAGTCAGGTACATTCTTAGGCGTTTAATATGGGGTGTTGAGTCCATTTCGTTGAGCAAGGAGTAGCTCTTGTCTATTCCATATTTGGCTTAAGGAACTTTATCTGTGCTCATTTCAATCTCTGGTTTTATGCAGCACCCCTACTCACCTTTACCCTTAAGCAAGCATAAGTTGGTTTTTTAAATTTGAGTCCCTGTTCTGTTCTGTAATTCAGTTCCTGTGTAGCCAAGTTTACATTCCGTGTATTACTGATATCTTATGATGTTTCTTTTTCTGTGTGACTTATTTCAGTTAGAATCATCATACCTGAATCCACTCATTGTGCTGCTAAGGGCCTGGTGACATAGATTTCATTGCTGAGTGATATTGCTTTGTAAGTAAATACCGCAACTTCTTTATCCATTTTTCACTTTCTGAGATGTTGAACTTGTACTGAAAACGAGGATCTTGTAAACAGAGCCGTTCCAAACTTTGGGGTGGCTGTGTCTTTTTGATTTTAATTTCCCTAAGCTATAGGACCATAAGTGGAAGTGCCCTAGGCTCTGTTGCTTTGTTTTTTAGATGTTTCAGGAAACACCATACACTTCTCCCCAGTGGCTGTTGGCAATTTACATCCCGCCCATCAGCATAACAAGGCTCCCAGTTCTCCATGGCCTGTCCTGCCTTTCTGGATTTTACACTTTTTTCAGATGGCCCTTTTGACCAGGGGGAAGTGAGACTTCATTGTAGTGCAGATTTCCTTTGCAAGCTTGCTTGGTTGGCCAAAAAGGGCGTATGCGTTTTTTCCTGAATATATTCAGGAAAAACGCATACGCCCTTTTTGGCCAAGTGCATCATTGTGGACGTTCTGCCTCTTTTCCTATGCTTTCAATGCAATTCCAGTCTACCTCCTGAAATCGGTTTCCTGCAATTCTGCCCCGCTTTCAAGTCCTCTTGGCAGCCTTACTTCAGTCTATTTTTGGACGATAGCTGTCATTTATAACTCTGCAGGTTTGTGAATTACAGTGCCCCTGAGCTCCTTTCTTCCACTCGCTTTCTTGTGACCTGGCCGCAACACCGCAGGATGGCTTCAGGCCCTAATCTGGTTCCGGCACGGCACACTGAGCCTTTGGTTAATTCCTCTTCCTGGTGGGAAATGAGAGTTAAATTTGCCCGTCCAGACACCTCCAGCTAGTCTCTCATTGGTTCTCCCTATTCCTGTTCATCTTCCGCAGAAATTGCAAACTTGGCCAAACAGGAGGTTAAAGGCGCTGACTCTCCAAGTGGGGAGAGTGTTAGTAAAGCGTCTGGAATGTTGCACCCGAGTACCAGGGGAGGAAAACTGAGACATATTTGAACACGTCTCCCGTTAACACGGTTGATCATACTCTGGGTTCCACATGCATATTTTAGCTGAAGAAAGAATACCTTAAACCTGGAGAGTTGAGACCCGTGGAATGGGTACCATGCAATATGACTTCAAAGGGTCTTCATTTGCTCACCGAATCTCTCCAATCCTATCACTGCTGCGTTTATGATCCTTGTACACACGCTTGATTCTCTTTTGGAGACATAGCAATCCATAGGTTTTAAGATACTTACTAGTCAGGTATATTCTTAGGCGTTTAATATGGGGTGTTGAGTCCATTTCGTTGAGCAAGGAGTAGCTCTTGCCTATTCCATATTTGGCTTAAGGAACTTTAACTGTGCTCATTTCAATCTCTGGTATTATGCAGCACCCCAACTCACCTTTCCACTTAAGCCAGCATAAGTTGGTTTTCTAAATTTGAGACCCTGTTCTGTTCTGTAATTCAGTTCCTGTGTAGCCAAGTTTACATTCCGTGTATTACTGATATCTTATGATGTTTCTTTTTCTGTGTGACTTATTTCAGTTAGAATCATCATACCTGAATCCACTCATTGTGCTGCTAAGGGCCTGATGACACAGATTTCATTGCTGAGTGATATTGCTTTGTAAGTAAATAACACAATTTCTTTCTCCATTTTTCACTTTCTGCGATGTTGAACTTGTACTGTAAACGAGGTTCTTGTAAACAGAGCCGTTCCAAACTTTGGGGTGGCTGTGTCTTTTTGATTTTAATTTCCCTAAGCTATAGGACCATAAGTGGAAGTGCCCTAGGCTCTGTTGCTTTGTTTTTTAGATGTTTCAGGAAACACCATACACTTCTCCCGAGTGGTTGTTTGCAATTTACATCCCGCCCATCAGCATAACAAGGCTCCCAGTTCTCCATGGCCTGTCCTGCCTTTCTGGATTTTACACTTTTTTCAGATGGCCCTTTTGACCGGGGGGAAGTGAGACTTCATTGTAGTGCAGATTTCCTTTGCAAGCTTGCTTGGTTGGCCAAAAAGGGCGTATGCGTTTTTTCCTGAATATATTCAGGAAAAAACGCATACGCCCTTTTTGGCCAAGTGCATCATTGTGGACGTTCTGCCTCTTTTCCTATGCTTTCAATGCAATTCCAGTCTACCTCCTGAAATCGGGTTCCTGCAATTCTGCTCCGCTTTCAAGTCCTCTTGGCAGCCTTACTTCAGTCTATTTTTGGACGATAGCTGTCATTTATAACTCTGCAGGTTTGTGAATTACAGTGCCCCTGAGCTCCTTTCTTCAACTCGCTTTCTTTTGAGCTGGCCGCAACACCGCAGGATAGCTTCAGGCCCTAATCTGGTTCCGGTACGGCACGCTGAGCCTTTGGTTATTTCCTCTTCCTGGTGGGAAATGAGAGTTAAATTTGCCCGTCCAGACACCTCCAGCTAGCCTCTCATTGGTTCTCGCTATTCCTGTTCATCTTCCGCAGAAATTGCAAACTGTGCCAAACAGGAGGTTAAAGGCGCTGACTCTCCAAGTGGGGAGAGTGTTAGTAAAGCGTCTGGAATGTTGCACCCGAGTACCAGGGTACGAAAACTGAGACATATTTGAACACGTCTCCCGATCACATGGTTGATCATACTCTAGGTTCCACATGCATGTTTTAGCTGAAGGAAGAATACCTAAAACCTGGGTAGTTGAAACCCGTGTAATGGGTACCATGCAATATGACTTCAAAGGGCCTTCATTTGCTCACCGAACCTCTCCAATCCTATCACTGCTGCGTTTATGCCCCTGTACAGATGCTTGATTCTCCTTCGGAGACATAGCAATCCATAGGTTTTAAGATACTTACTAGTCAGGTACATTCTTAGGCGTTTAATATGCGGTGTTGAGTCCATTTCGTTGAGCAAGGAGTAGCACTTGTCTATTCCATATTTGGCTTAAGGAACTTTATCTGTGCTCATTTCAATCTCTGGTTTTATGCAGCACCCCAACTCACCTTTACCCTTAAGCAAGCATAAGTTGGTTTTCTAAATTTGAGACCCTGTTCTGTTCTGTAATTCAATTCCTGTGTAGCCAAGTTTCCATTCCGTGTATTACTGATATCTTATGATGTTTCTTTTTCTGTGTGACTTATTTCAGTTAGAATCATCATACCTGAATCCACTCATTGTGCTGCTAAGGGCCTGATGACATAGATTTCATTGCTGAGTGATATTGCTTTGTAAGTGAATACCACAACTTCTTTATCCATTTTTCACTTTCTGCGATGTTGAACTTGTACTGTAAACGAGGTTCTTGTAAACAGAGGCGTCCCAAACTTTGGGGTGGCTGTGTCTTTTTGATTTTAATTTCCCTAAGCTATAGGTCCGTAAGTGGAAGTGCCCTAGGCTCTGTTGCTTTGTTTTTTAGATGTTTCAGGAAACACCATTCACTTCTCCCAAGTGTCTGTTGGCAATTTACATCCCGCCCATCAGCATAACAAGGCTCCCAGTTCTCAATGGCCTGTTGCCTTTCTGGATTTTACACTTTTTTCAGATGGCCCTTTTGACCGGGGGAAGTGAGACTTCATTGTAGTGCAGATTTCCTTTGCAAGCTTGCTTGGTTGGCCAAAAAGGGCGTATGCGTTTTTTCCTGAATATATTCAGGAAAAAACGCATACGCCCTTTTTGGCCAAGTGCATCATTGTGGACGTTCTGCCTCTTTTCCTATGCTTTCAATGCAATTCCAGTCTACCTCCTGAAATCGGTTTCCTGCAATTCTGCCCTGCTTTCAAGTCCTCTTGGCAGCCTTACTTCAGTCTATTTTTGGACGATAGCTGTCATTTATAACTCTGCAGGTTTGTGAATTACAGTGCCCCTGAGCTCCTTTCTTCAACTCGCTTTCTTTTGAGCTGGCCGCAACACTGCAGGATGGCTTCAGGCCCTAATCTGGTCCGGCACGGCACACTGAGCCTTTGGTTATTTCCTCTTCCTGTTGGGAAATGAGAGTTAAATTTGCCCGTCCAGACACCTCCAGCTAGCCTCTCATTGGTTCTCGCTATTCCTGTTCATCTTCCGCAGAAATTGCAAACTGGGCCAAACAGGAGGTTAAAGGCGCTGACTTTCCAAGTGGGGAGAGTGTTAGTAAAGC